>NC_080586.1:20865000-21165000 GCF_029962835.1 Magnolia sinica
GAACGGCTTGATTTTCTTAGATCCTTGGCATATAAATCCATCAATCTTGGTCCTCTGAAATCCGTCCCCTGCTCTGATGACTTCAAGCATCAAATCCACGCTTTTAGTATTCTTTTTCAATCCACACTCCTGATTACTCCCTACAACAAAAACACGATTAAAATATGACATTAAGCATTATCATGTACGTAAAGTCAGGTAATAACTGGGGTCTGATATGCAATATTCGACCCTCATCACATTAAGTTTTTAAGAAAATCTACAGTGGTGTTTTCGAGCAAATTCACCATGTCCATTAGATTCAGGACAAAATTTCGATTATGAAGGGACGATTTTGGTTGTCCGTTGATGCGATCCGGAGAAGATATCACGCTAAGATCGTTTTGAACATCACAGGGCACCCTTTTTGTGGCCTCTGTATCACACAAGTGTGTATGTATGGATGCAAAATTTCAGCAATGTTTTGATGGGTTCGAGGCCCTCTACACGATGGACGGCTTGGATCGGCCGTACAGGGCCTGATGGTGGCCCACTTTGTTCCGCAAAAACTGGCAGCGTCGGTCGTTACGCTGGAGGTCGAAAACGGCAACTGCCATTTTCACTTAAAATGCGGGTCAGCGCCCACTTGGACCGACTGGCGGGTCCTATGCGCGACCAGCGCTAATGTGCATAGTGTACATACATCACATACAGGGCCCACTATGATGCTTTCGTAAAATCAAATCTATCTATTCACTTTGTCTCCCTGTTTAAACCATCGAGACCAAAGTTGAGGCAATTCCAGATATCAGGTGGGCCTGAAATTGGAGATTAATGGGCTGATCTGTCCGTTGGCCTACTTATCGAGATATCTAATGGTTTAAATTTAATGTACGGTTCACTTATGGCCACCATCCCATGTATGAAGTTTTGAGTCAATCGGATGGCAGGAACCCTATGAGTTTGCATTCTGGACCAATTTCGGGCCTCTTTAACGTGAATGACTTGATTTCCTCGGATCCCTGACATGTAAATCCGTCAATATTGGTCCTCTGGAATCCGTCCCCTGCTCTGATGACTTTGGAGAGTCAAATCCACGCTTTTAGTACTCTTTTTCAGTCAACGCTCCTAATTACTCCGTACAACAAAAACACGATTAAAATATGACATTAAGCATTATCATGTACGTAAATGCAAGTAATAATTGGGGTCTATTATGCAATATTTGACCCTCATCACAACCCCCAACCAGCATTTTGCTAGTCCCAAACAAAACATACGAAAAATAATTTCAGAAATACACGACAATTCCTGTAAACCTGAGTGACTTGTGAACCAATAGTCGAGATGTGAGAATTCTAAGATTCATGAATAGTGAGTGAAATTTTCTCCTGGAATCAAGCTCACAGTAAACTTCATAATCAAGTTCAAATATTAATCCATTAATTAGAAAATTCTAAACATTGAGTTCCATGAGTGTATAGTGTAATCTCGGCTTACAATCATTAAGAGATCCAATTGTCATTTTTATAATATCATTGGTGATTAACAACAGAATTCATGATGACCAAAACTAAAACCAACACTTGCCTTACAGATTAAATTTTCATCCTACCAGCCTTTGATTTTTTTCTGAATAGTAACGCCAAGGAGGGGAATCAAATCCTCACCTATAAGGAGCAAACCTATGGTGAAAACTTGTTGCCTAACTTTTTTCACATGTCAACCATGGGGAATCAAATCTATACCTATAGGGAGCAAACCTATGGTGAAGATTATGTGACTTACCCTTTCAATTCTTCTTATTACCAATTTTTTGTTTTATTTTGTTTTTTTTTCAAGCCAGTTCCTTTCATGCTTAGTGATTACCAAGTTAATCATTCAATGTGTAAGCAAGATGCGTCCTGTGAAATCATGACTCAATCAATGTTTAAAGCTTCTAATCATGGGTTAACAACTCAAACTTAACTGTGAAATCTAACATATACTGAATCCCAGAGTCATAAATTACCAACATTCTGTATCTTGTAATGTTAAAATCACAACTATCCTTCAACATCACTTTGACTTCACAAGAAATTCCAATTAAAAAATTTTCACAATTGTTTATTCAAGACCAAGAAAATACTGATTAGGTAACCTAATCTCCCACCCCCAACCTAAAATCTACATTGTCCTTAATGTAAAAGAAATAAGCATGCAATGCACATGGGACCAACGAAAATAAAAGAGGAGTGATGGAAAGATAGTACCTGGACGGAGAATCAAGAGGCTTTCCCAAAAATATCAACGTAAAAGCGAGTCAGCACAAGAGAGAAATCAACAAAAGCAAAATAACAATAATAAAATCATAAAAGAAGATCCTACCTATACCACTTTTACAGGTGCTCTCAATTGCATTTAGCGTATGCAACAAGCCTTTAAACCCCTAGGTTGCCCCTAGTGGACGAGCTGTAGTCTCGTGAGGGTTTGCAGCAATGTTACCCAGAAACATTGAACTAGGAAAATGAAATGGAATGAAAAGTTGGGTTGCCTCCCAGGAGCGCTAAGTTTAACGTCTTCAGCCAGACAAGAATGGACCATGAATTAATCAATCTTGATAACCTGGGTCCGCCAACTAAGTTTCCTCAACACCTTGATTAACCAATCCCAGACTTTGTGGGAACAACTTTAACTATGTTATCTGAAATGGGGTAAATGATACCATCGTCTAATAATTTAAACACTTCCGCTCGAACAACTTCTTCCATGTTAGGGTTAAGCCTCCTTTTCATTTCACGCGACGTTTTCGCATTTTCTTCAAGATCATTACGATGCATATACACAGTGGGGCTTACTCCCTTTATGTCTGCTATCGTCCACCCAATTGCTGCCTTATATTCTCTAAGAACATTAAGCAACCTGCTCTCCTATTCCTTCTCAAGGTTAGAAGCTATGATGACAGGAAGAGTCTCAGAAGGACCTAAAAATGCATACTCGAGATTTGTAGGTAATTGTTTGAGGTCAATGTCGGGTGATTCCTCAACAGACGGGACCAGTTTAGACTCAAAGGGTGGAAGAAGTTCCACTTTAGGTTTCCATTTTGTAGTCTCCATTATAGGAGTAGAGTCAAGCAATGCATCGACTTCTTGGATGGAACTTTCTACATCAAAATCCATGTCAAAATGTGATAAGCAAGTCTCAAGTGCGTCTTCGAAAGATTGAAGGAAAGATTCATGCACTAGACTCTCAATCATGTCCACTTCAAATACATCATCCGAGTCTGCTGGTTGTTGTCCAGCATTGAAAACATTGAGTTTAATCTTCATGTTTCCAAAAGACAACTTCATAACTCCATTCCTGCAATTTATGATAGCATTGGATGTGGCTAAGAATGGACGTCCCAGAATAATCGGGATTTGACTAGTAGGATTCTGGACAGGCTGAGTATCTAGAACGATGAAATCCACTGGAAAATAAAACTTATTAACTTGGATTAGCACATACTCAATAACACCACGGGGCACCTTGACAGATCTATCAGCTAGTTATAGTGTTATTTTAGTTGATTTCAGCTCACCCAGTCCTAGTTGCTCATATACAGAATATGGTAACAAATTAACACTCGCCCCTAAATCAAGCAATGCCTTCTCAATCTTATGATCTCCTATGACATAAGAAATGGTGGGAGCTCCTGGATCCCTATATTTAGGAGGGGTGTTATGTTGAATCATGGAGCTGAGTTGCTCCGCAAGGAAGACCTTCTTGTGAACATTCAGCTTACGCTTCTGAGTACATAATTCTTTAAGAAACTTAGCATAAGTAGGGACTTGCTTGATAGCATCAAGCAATGGAATGTTAATTTGCACTTTATTAAACATGTCCAATATTTCATTAAAGTTATTTCCTTTCTTAACTGGTGCCAAACGTTGAGGAAAAGGTGCTTTAGGCACATAAGATGGCACATGAGTGGTTCCTGGAGAGTCAGAGTGCTTTTGGGCTTTGGATGCATTAGTATGTCTCTCCGCTTCATTTTGGTATTCCAATTTGGAATTTGATTCTTCCCTAGGCATCTCTACTTTGTTCTCGATCTGTTTGTCGGACCTAAGGGTAATGATTGATTTGGCTTGCTCATGATATTGTTCGTGGTTTGAATTAGAGCCAATCTCATACTGTCCTTTTGGATTTGCCACAGGTTGGCTGGAAACTTGCCCTTCTCTCTCTCACTCAATGTGGCATTATTGACCTAACTGTACTTCCAGCTTGACAATAGATTGCGCATTTGCATGTAAGCTTTGCTGGTTAGCTAGTAAAGTTTGTTGGGTGTCTTTTTGAAATTGAAGAGAACTCTGCATAAACGGATTGAGTGTATCTTCAAGAGATGGTTTCCTTGATTGTCAAGGAACTTGTTGATATTGCGAAAACTGTTGAAGCTGTTGACTACCAACTTGGGGGTAAGGTTGCATATGAGGATTTTCAGATGGTCCTCCTTGTTGTGGTCCTTTTACCTAAGAAAGATTTGGATGTCTAGCCTACCCTGGGTTGTAGGTGTCTGAGTAAGGATCATTCCCAGTTCTCTGAAAAGTATTCATAGCATGCACTTGTTTAGAGAGAAATTCTGAAAATGCTGCACCAGATGGATAAGACTGCGTAGGATGGGCGGGATTAGAACATATAGCACATGACTCAATTTGAGTTATTTGTGGAGGTCCATTATTTAACATCAAAGCATCAACTTTCTTTGTCAGGCTATCAATCTTAGCATAAAGATCTGGCGTGACTCCTATCTCATATACACCATCTTTCTTCTATGGTTGAGGACTTCTTTCACCTCTATTTGAATAGTCCCATTGCTGGGAGTTTTCATACAAGGTTTCAAAGAAATTCCAAGCTTCGACATCACTTTTAGTCATGAATGACCCTCCACTGGTGGCATCAACCATGGGACGATTTTGGGGTGTCAAACCATCATAGAAGTATTGAACCTATTGCCACTTCTCAAAACCATGGTGTGGACATTTAAGAAGCAAGTCCTTCCATTTTTCCCAACATTCATGAAAGTGCTCACCCTCTTTTTGTGTGAAATTAGTAATTTCTCTACAGAGAGCATTAGTTTTGTGAACGGGGAAGAACTTGTTTAAGAACTTCTTAGACAGTTGGTCCTATGTATTGATAGACCCAACTCCTAGAGAATTTAACCATGCTTTTGCCTTATCCTTCAAAGAAAAAGGAAAAAGGCACAAACGGATCGAATCATCTAAAAAGTTTTGGAACCTAAAGGTAGAGCAAATGTCTAGGAATTCTTTCACATGATGATATGGATCTTTCTTATCTAAATCATAGAAGGAGGGTAACAATTGTATGACCCCTGGTTTAAGTTCAAAGTGTGCTGCCATGGTGGCTGGTAACACTATGCATGAAGGCACATTAAATTGGACAGGAGCTGAATAATCTCTAGGAGCTTTAATTCCATTCTCGTCTGCCATTTCAAATAGAATGTTTCTAAATCTTCTACGAAATATTCTTTCTATTTCAGGATTAAAAGATGCTAGTTCTATGTTCAGAGATCTACGCCCTAGCATAAACTATGTTATTGCAATGTAAGAAAGAAAACTAAACTAAGATGCAACCTAAGAGAAATAAAACTGGAACTAAAAATTATAAATTCCTAAAAACAAGATAAAACTATGTAAACAAGAATTGGAAGAAAGAACCTGGAAAAAGAGATGATTGATGTCTGAAGAATTGGGAGCTCCTCCTTCACTTTGAAGACAACTTTATTTTCAGCTTCCTTCCTTAATTCCTGTAAAAAAAATAAAAAATAAAAAATAAAAAATAAAAATAAAAATAAATTAAGTTTCCTAAAATAATGCGAGAAAAATCCTAAGACTATAAATTATGATAAGAGAGAATCCTAAATCCAATTGGACTGAAATAGTCCCCGGCAACAGTGCCAAAAACTTGAATCCGTCCTCTACTCTGATGACTTCGGAGCGTCAAATCCACGCTTTTAGTACTCTTTTTCAGTCCACGCTCCTAATTACTCCCTGCAACAAAAACACGATTAAAATATGACATTAAGTATTATCATGTACGCAAAGTCAGGTAATAACTGGGGTCTGATATACAATATTCGACCCTCATCACGTGGTTGCGCATAGAGGTGCGTGTGGGCTTAGAATAGTCGTTAAAAAGACAATAATATAAGGGAATTATCTTTCCCTTGGGCTTGTATTAGGATTGTTGCAATTGTCATATTTCAAGTAATTGACTCCCTGAGTGGAAAATCGAATAATAGATAGCAAGAAAACATCATCTAACATTGGTTTCTAGATGGGCCCCACATGGCTACATGCTTTACTGAATGTGTAACTCCAACTAGGGCCCATTGCAGTCCATTTATTTCATGGGCCGACAAAATTAGTTCAGGTCCAGAAATTAAATGTGGTGAAAAACACCTCCTACTTGTAACTAGGCTTAGACCCCCTATGAAATTAGATTCCAATAGTTAGTTTAGTAAAAAGGAAATGATCAAATTTCTATTACTTTAACATTGAAGTTGTGGGAATGTAATTTGAATTGTGATTGGGTTCCTTTCCATGAAAACATGGATCTTCTTTTGGAATACATAGTTTTCCATTTCCTACGTATTTCATGTCCATTTTCCCCCCTAAGGTCCTTAAAAAAATAAAATTCGGATAGACTTGGAACTCAAACTAAGTCTGCAAAGCAACTCAGCCTTGAAATTCAACCTGAGTCAGAGTTCTATAACTTTGCTTGGACCCCAAAAGAACAGAGTAGCAAGAAGCTTACGCAGGCTAATAATGGTCACTATAGTATCTGTGTTTGACATTTCACCACCAATTCAAGAGAGAGAGAGAGAGAGAGAGAGAGAGAGAGATTTAAACCCAATTAAGATTTAAAAGTCTAGTAGAGAAAAAAGAAAAAAAAAACATTTGTGGTTGTATCGATATGGTCTAGTACATTATGAATAGCTGCCTACGTACCAAAAAAGGTGATTCGGGATCAAGGCACTGCGTAGTTCTTTTCAATTAATGAAGTTATTAAAGAAACCAATTTTCGTATTCAATGAAGTGTCAGTGAATGATGTCTCTAATCACAATAGGTAACACTTTAGGAAATTTTAAATTATCTGCACTCAATGTATATTCCTTTTATATATATCTTTCGTGAGTTATGATGGATATGAAAGAGCTAATTGTATGTAATTTTTTAAATTCTTATCTACTGTAAGTAGCGATGACGTTCTGTTGATACTTTAGTACTTACGAAATTTGGGTCCTTCAGTGACTTAATTGAAGACAAATGAAGCGGATAATTTTCTAAATTTTTATCTAGCATAAATAAAGTTAATAAATTCTAATAGTTAAAGTTACCTCGCAAAAGGGTACATCCATTGATATCTGACGGGTCCACAAAATTGAGCCTTCTCCGCCAAGTGCACAACAAGGTGTGTCATGGGAATAAAAAACGATGGTAAAAAATATTTTTTGAAGACATATAATGTTTCCACTATTTTTTTTCATATCTTGAAGCTCTACATGATGAATAACTTTGAAACATATAACGTTGAAGAATCTTGACAATTGGTAAATGATAGCGTGCAGTGTCTTTTGTTTCTTGAATGAGTGCATCAACAATACTGGAATTAATTGTTGCATCAGAATGTGATAATCATGTGACTTAAGGCACTTGAATTGACAATCATCCATATTGACAAGATGTTTCCAATTTGCATTATACCCTCTCGAAACTTTCAATGTATACAAGGTTCGACAAATTAGGGCTCTTTTAGATCCGGACAATGTAAAAGGAGAATTAGGCAAGAACAACCTGCCGTTCTTTTCCACATGTCGCAAATTTCTTTCTTATCTTCAAAGCCTTAAGATCCTAACTAGCTTTTAAACCATCCTTAGTCTTATCTTTCGTGTCCATGATTATTGCAATGAGATTCTCAGTGATATTTTTTTCAACATGCATCATATCTAGATTGTGATGAATGGACATACCCTCCAAGTTTGACAAGTAAAAAAGGATTGATCTCTTCGATTAAGCAGTAAGGTTGTACTTCTCATCCATGGACTTCTTCCTCTTACTTTTTACTAGTTTTTTGTATTTAGTTTGAATATTATTCTTTTTATTTAGTACCTCAAAACCACTCAAATGCTTTGGAGGCTTCTCATTTTCCTCATTCCATTTTCGATCTGACAGCATTCGATCCTAAGCCAAGATCGAACTCTCCATGAGATTCATAGTTGCGTCCCATTGAATTGAGATATTTAACTCATAAAAGGGTGGATTGCTTGCAAAAATTTTCTATCTCATATAAGAAAACTTTTTTTTTTCATGTTTTAGCCTAACCGAGTCCGTCCACTCACTACAAATAGGGAATGTGTACTTTTCTACTATAATATAATTAGAAAGATGTATATATTAGAAAATCATGTATTGCCCATAAAAAATTGCCTTCATTGTGATTATGTTCTTGCCGAATGAGGCATATGTTATGAATCATGACCATAATTCATTCAACTCTTCAGTTAACGGTTCGAAATACATATAAATGTCATGTCATGCCCTAGATTTTTTTGAAAATCAAAAGTGTTAACATGGTAAACTCTTCCCCTATGTATAATGAGGTGGAAGATTGTATGGAACAATCATAACAGGTGGCTAGCAACTATATGAGTTGTTCATATTCCCAAAGGGATTGAATCTGTCTGTTGTAAGTCCTAACCAAATGTTACGTGTCTCTGTAGAAAAATCATCAAACTTTTTATCTACAAATTTCCATATAGAAGAATCGACAGGATAACACATGCAAATATGATTTTCAACTCATTTTGAATGCCACATCATATTCTCTGCAAGTAATGGAACACTGTAGAGTCTTTGCAACATCGGTGTTAATGAAAAGTATCTTAGCACCTTCCATGGTACACATGAGGCTCTTGACCTTACAACATGATCCAATTTCCACCTGCTTGTTCCATAGATAGGACAATTTTACTTATCAGCATGTTCCTTCTAGTACAAAATACAATCATTACGACATGCATGTATTGTCTCATAGTTTATACCCAATGAAGTGATCCATCACTTCGCATTATATATACTATTCAGCAAAGAGTTCTTGCTTGGAAAAATCTTCTTGACCAATTGCAACAACTTCGTAAAGCCATTGTCACACCGCTAATATCTAGCCTTCAAGCTCATCAACTCAACTATCACTGAAAAAATTGTATGCTCGTATTTACATAATAGATATAAGGGTTCTATTGCATGCTCTTTTAATTACTTGTACTAAGAATCCTCAACTAAGTCATCCTGAGGTTGAGTACCATGTTCATCATTAACCTCATTCATACATGCATTTAAGTCATTCAGTTAAACATTGACCAAAAGTAGCATTCACTAAATCAAGCATTATGAGCAACGTATTTTTATTACAGATGTACTAAGAACCCTGATGTTGACACCCATGTTGGGAAGTTGTTTTCCACGGAAAAACCATGTCGTGTATGTTTGATCTATGCCATTGAGAACCAAATGCTCATAAACTATTTTTAGTTCTTGCTTCCTACATAAATTATGACATTTAGCACAATGACGGATGTACCAATTAACACCACATGAATTTTGTTTCACAAAAATAAGAAACGATTCAACACCTTCCATGTATTCATTAGACAACGTATCTATAGTGATCCGATTCTTGCTTGGGGGCGTTGAAGCCATATCTAGTACTGAGTAACTAAAAACTAAATTTATCCATCATAAATTTTTGTATGTACACCAACTTGCAACTTAACTTGTTGGGAACGGTCATGCACTGTAATGTCTTATAGCATAGTGTGTTTTGAGGAGTTACAAGTTGGACCTCATAGAAAGAAATATTTATGCATTCTATAGAATCCCTTAAAGAATATCTTTATCCAATTGACTGAATCAGTCACCCATTCAAGACCTAATAGATTGTTTTATTTTCCCATTTAAATTTGAATGCACAAATTCCGACAGTATATCCCGATGTCTTTTTAGATATATTAATCTTGCATATTATACCCACGTCAAGTATTCACACAAAGTGATGATATTTAACAATAGAAATAAATATAATAAATATATACAGAGAGAAAAGGAGAGATGAAATACATAAGAAGCATGTGCATTTAAATCAATCAAATGAAAGCATTTTAATATATCCAACTTTAAACTATCCAAATGGGACAATTTGAGGATTCTATACCTTAAAAAACAACTATATCTATCTTGGCCACATAGAAATCCTTAAGTATGTAATTGATTGTTCTATACTAAAATAAATTCAGAGTCAATGATAATTAACATTCATCTTTTGATTAGCTCATCATAAATTGTGTTTAAATTGAAGAAAAACATTTTAAAGATTAAACTAGTAAAAACCAAATAACTTAGTAATATCTACTAGATAATAATAACATATAAGCAATAGTATGGCATCATACTATAGGCTACAAGAATATCATATTCCCCTAAAAAAATAGAATAATATAAGAATAACACACACAGACACACATTTATTATTAATTAATTATTTTTCATGCTTAATCGCAACTAAAATTCATCATCCAATCAATTATGAACAGTATGTATATAAATAAAAGATATCCAATCAACTCTTAAAAACATGCAAGAGATAAAAATATAAATTGAGTAATTGAGCAAAAGATAAATATGGACAACATACGGTGTGAATATAATACATACGTCACAGTAGGGTTCACAAAGCATCACAGTGGGCCCCAGGATGGTCCCAAAGGTGGGTATCATTGGCGCCACTGCTTCCAGTGGTTGGTTCACTTGAGCATTGGGTCTGCTCCTATTTGACCGGAAGGACCGCGGAAGCTAACGGAACAGTACGGATTAGGACACGGGTCTTACAAGTAGACCCTGCACCATGTCATGGTGGGCCTTGGACACTCTACAAAACAACAACCCTCTACAGCGTCTACTGGCCCCTTCGGGCCTCCACGTAGACACCTCGGTGACTTGTTTTGGTAACTCACTAATCCAGGACAACATAATAGAGTTTCAAAAGTACAAAGGTCCTGAAAGTACCCTGGTTTGTCAATCTATGTGACAGTTGAGTCATAGAGGCCAGTGAGCCCCACATTGAAGAGCTGAAATATCAACAAGAAGGAAAGGTTCAGGGTAGCTCCGAAGGTAAATTAAGCCTCACACCCCATAACCAAAACACCCAGGTAAAAGAACCCCCTCATAATCTAAGTTTACTCAAATTTAACTAAGAAAACTCCTTAGAAAAACTTAGAATGATAAAAGTTCCAGTTGCAAAGTTATATGAAAAGGGAAAATAGATTTTCTGCAATTGTCGATGACATTGAAACTTAAGTTTTGATGACATTGAACTCTGTTCGATGACATCGAAAAAGGTGCCTAAATATGTCCAGTAACCAAACCACATTTCTGGAAAAAATCTCGATGACGTTGAACCTACAAGTTCGATGACGTCGAACCCATTTCGATTACATCGAAAAATGAGCACCCAATTGTCCAGCAAGCTCAATAGGAAAATCATGAATTATTTGACGTTATCGAATTGCCTTCGATGTCATCGAAATTCAAACTTCGATGACATCGAAAGACCATTCAATGACATCAAAAAAGGAACCAATCTGTCCAAAGAGTTTTTGAAGAAAATCATGAATTACTTGATGTCATCGAATTGACCTTCGATGTCATCGAAATTCAAACTTCAATGATATCGAAGAAGGTTTGATGACATCGAATATAGGAACCCAAAACTCTTTAGCAAGCTTCAAAAATTTATGGTAAAAATCTCGATGACATCAAAGGCCACTCGATGACATTGAACAGAACTGTCCAAGCACTTATAGGAATATTTCTGTGCAAGGCCTCAATGCAATCAAAGTCAATTCGAGTCATCGAAGGTAACTTCGATGACATCGAACCCTAGCAGATTTCCGTCTGTTTTTTTACCATTGGGACTTCATTGCCTATTTATTGAGGGTTGCTTCCTTGGTTCTTAAGTGTAAAAATAGTGAGATTTAAGAGAGTTATTGCTATATGAATACTACCTACCATCATAAATCACTTTTGTCATGGAACTTCATCCTTTAATCCTATCTTAAATACAATCATTGAAGAATCAATATATTGGATTAAAGAATGAACTCCACCATTCAAGGATCTTCCAGCAACTCATTTATTGGTAAATCATTGAGCTGGAATCCTATGAATGGATAATATTTGGAAATCTCATCCACATTTAAAGACCCACATTCAATAGATAAGATTCACCCAAATATCTTGACCCAATACCGGCGACTTGCATTGGAGCATTTATAGTTATTGTAGATCAAGGGAGCTAAAGATTCTTCACTACAAGGAAGATCATCATCAGTATGTGCTAAAAACGAGACCCAATCACTTACAAGTAAGTTATTAAAGTCCATAGAATCTAAAGACCTTTCCTTGTGTAGGATTGTGATTCAGAGTTTGTTTTTCAAACTCGCTTAGACCTTTCGCACACCTCCGACGGGAGAATACGTATAGTGTCCTCGTGTAGTACCTATTGCCTTGTGTAGGCATGTGTATTTGCCTTGTGTAGGCATGAGTGTTTGCCTTGTGTAGGCAACTAGTACATACCTTGTGCAAGTTATGAAGGTTCATGGTTAACCTAATTTATAACCATTGATTGTGAAATCCGGCACACTCTATGATGGAGTGCGTTAGCCGAGAGTGGAGTAGGCACGTAGCCGAACCACTATATATTGCTGTATTTGTCATGATTGCTCTTGCTCATATGTATTGATTGTTAGAATGTTTACTTTATACACAATACGTGTTTGATATAATGCAACACTTAGATTTCTTACTATCTCGAAACATGAATATGCATGACTTCTTGATATTATTGTACAACTTATTTTAAATTGGTAGAATTTATAGTTTAGTAGGATTAAAGTTTTTAAAAGTCATATTCACCCCCCTCTAGGACACTTGGTCATACATTCATACTTTAATAGTAGAGGTCTTTTCGTAATTTTAGATCCAAGTTCAAATAATAAAATACCCATTAATCAGAGTTCATCATGGTTTAATGAATCTTATTTATGATGATAACCTATTTACGCCTTGACGTAGACACCTCGGTGACTTGATTTGGTAACTCACTAATCCAAGATAACAAAATAGAGCTTCAAAAGTACAAAGGTCCAAGTTCAAATAATAAAATACCCATTAATCAGAGTTTATCATGGTTTAATGAATGTGATTTATGATGATAACCTATCTAAATTGGTTTTTTGTTGTAGTTTGAACGGTTTACTTGGTCTTGAATTGTCCACAACGCCTGTTTAAGGAATAAAATAACCAACTTCATGGGTCCCACTTGTTGTATGTGTAAAGTCTGGAGGTGTACACGAGTCGAGTTAGCTCGTTAGCTCGCTCGGATCGACTCGGAGAAGCTTAACTTGACTCTGGTCAAAACTGTGTTCGAGCCGAGTTGAGCCAGTTTTATTGAGCTCGAAACGTTTCGAGTCAAGTCCGAGCTGGACCTAGATCGACTCAACTCGACTCGGTATTGAGCTCGAACATGACTCGGTTTGGCTCAGATCGATTTTTAAGTAAGTTTATATTAAAAAAAATGGACGCCCAAAATAGGTTTTTTTAAAAAAAACCCTACCCACCGTCCTCTTGTCTCGGCCGTTCGCCTAATCTTAAAAACCTTAACCCCAGCTCAAACTCAACTCTCTTTAGTGCCCGAATAGCGACCAGCAACTAGTACCACTCTCCTCTCCTCTATTTATCGTCGTTCTCCAGCGCCTGACAATGATGTTGTTCACCAAGTGTTTGATGAAATGACTCAACGAAGTGTGGCTGGTGGCAAGGAAGGTATGTATATGAAACAAATACCCTTTTTTTCTTGATTTTTATGTTGCTTAAAAGGTATTTAATGAAATACTTGTAAAACCACTGCTGTTATTTTACATACAGTGATATTTTGAAGGTGCAGTCCATGTGTTTGTGAAAATGCTACATAGGCGAACTTGGCTCAAACTGGCCCAAGTTGTTAACCGAACCGAGCCGAGTTGGCCAGTCAGGCTCGAGGACAGAGCCAAGCCGAGTTCGAGCTAGGGTCAGCAAGTGGCCGAGCCGAGTCGAGCCGTGCCCAGCTTGACTCAGTTCGACTCGTGTACACCTCTAGTAAAGCCCACTTCGTTCATCTTGTGAGAATCCTTATTTTAAACTTACAAGCAAAAAGTTCAATATGATGAAAGGGACCATATGTAAAATTGTTCATAAAATCTCTAAGTTGTCTCTGTGTGGTGTGAACCACTTGAGTTTTGAATCAGGATGAGTTTGGCATCTTTCGTTAATTCGGAAGTAACTGCTGATGAATGGGTTTGATGAAAGACACACCATGGTGGCCCCTCATATATAGAAACTTGTGATTGGCATCCCATCCCCATTGTTTTCTATCATCGGACCTCTCGTCGTCGTTGGCTGCGGCAACACGGTGTGCCATCAAAATGGCTCCACGGATGCAAGCTCCTGGGTGGCAACAGGCCTGGCGGTCCCTTCAGATCCAGGTCCTGCCCCGTATGGGTTGGGCTTGGGCCGATTATAGGGGCCAATCGTGGGCTCAATTAATAAACAGGTTGGATGAGTTCTTTGGGTTTGCAATATTCTCAAATGGGGCTCAACCAAACTCAACAGTCCGTGAATATCAACGACCAGCTTTTCCTGAAATCAAAGGCCCAATTAGATAATGGACCAGTCTCGAGCTGGGCTGAATTTGACCCAGCCCGAATCCAAGCTATTACAGTCCACACATGGGCGTACCACCACCGTAGGAAGCCAGGTACAGAACTGCAGAACTAGACCGTCACATGGGCGTACCACCACCGTAGGAAGCCAGGTACAGAACTGCAGAACTAGACCGTCACATGGGCGTACCACCACCGTAGGAAGCCAGGTACAGAACTGCAGAACTAGACCGTGCATATATATATATATATATATATATATATATATATATATATATATATATATATATGTATGTATATATATATAGAGAGAGAGAGAGAGTATAAAAAATAAAAAAATGTATGATATATCTATATATATATATATATATATATATATATATATATATATATATATATATATATATATATATATACATATATTATAATGAAATAATCACATTTATATATATGTATGTATATATATATAGTATTATAGTCTTCGTACCTAATTATTCCTTGTAAACATCTAGTGGTTAGGCATCTCGATGGGCCAGGTTTGGTCCGGACAGTACTTGCACAAGGCTCCAACTTGAACCTAAAAAATGGTTTAACCAGGGCCCGCTCAAAAATTGATCAATCCCTATTTCCTACCGTGAATGTTACTAATCCATTCATTTATAGGGCCGCACATTAAAAAATAAATGGTGCATAAAGTCCGGTGGGCCATTATCAACCCAGACCACTTTGCATTATCCCAGGCATGGTCTTCTGCCTCGATACTTACTGCATCGGTTGGGCCGGGATGGGCCCGGGCAACAAGCCTCATTGGCCATTGCGGAACTAAATGAAGCATATCTATTTTCTCAAACCACAGTATGTGCATGGCTCCTGGGACAACCAGTGATGTTGGTTGTACCCTGATCGTGGGGCCCACCATTAAAAACTTCCTAGGGCTCACTGTAATGTTTATTTGCAATCTAACCTGTTGATAAGGTCACAAAGACCTGGATGAAGGCAAAACACAAATATCAGCTTGATCTAAAACTTTTGAGGCCCACAAAGTTTTTAATAGCCATTCACCACTATTTCCTGTGGTGTGGTCCACCTGAGATTTGTATTTGCTTCTTTATTTTTGGCACATGCTGTAAAATGAGTTAGAAAAACAGATGGACAGTGTTGATATACAATACACACATTGAGGTGGGCCCCACAATCGTGATACTACCCACACTGGTTCCGGGGTCCCAGCCAAGTCGCGCCCCTGAGTGGGCAATGCTGTGCCTCGGCCAAAGCGTGTCCAAGTACAGCCATCTAATTCCAAGCCCAGTGCAGCACTTGAGCCGGGGGTTCAAGCTCGGACCGAGGTGGGCCTTAAATCCAAATATTCAGCCATGAAAATTTGATATGCTGGGTAGAGCTGTACATGAACCAAGTTAGCTCGGTTAGCTCACTCGACTCGACTTGAAAAAGCTCAATTTGAAACTAAGTTTGATACAAGTTGGAGTTGTCTTTTTGAGCTTGAAAAAAATTTCAAACTGAGCTTGCCCAAGCTTGACGCGATTCGAATCGAACCCCAACCGAGTTCGAGTTTGCTCACCAAGTGTTTGATGAAATGACTCAACAAATTGTCGGTTGGTGGCGAGAAAGTTATGGATACAAAACAAATACCCTTGTATCTTGATTTTGATGTTGCCTACTGAGTGTTTGATGAAATACCTGTAAACCGCTGCTGGTCTTTTACATATCGTGAGAGATTGAAGGTGCACTCCATGTGTTTTAGAAAATGCCGCACATGCTCAATCTCAGCTCGAACCCAACTCAAACTAGCCCAAGCTGCTGACCGAACCGAGGCGAGTCGAGCCGAGTTCGAGTTGGGGCCAGCTAGTGGCCGAGCTGAGTCAAGTTGTGCCAAGCTCAACTCGGTTCAACTCGTTTACAACTCTAAATTGCCGAGTAGGACTACGTACTGGGCCTAAAAATCAGTCCAAGCCCAGATCCAAGTGGGACCTCCAAATATTGTTTGTAGGTTTTTTCCAATAGCAAAGGCTTTGTAGGTAAATCTACAATGGAATGTGTGGGGCCCAGATGATATGCTGCGCATTACATCCAATCCTTCCATCAGGTCCGCACCCTCATGTTCTTTAGGGTGCCTAAAATTAGGTTGATCCAAAATTTAGGTGGACCACGCTGCGGGGAGCAATTGGGATGGGATGCCCTCCATTAAAAAACTTCATGGCTGTGTTCCGTGTATGTCATCCTATCCAATCAGAAGATATACCTCACCATGATGAATTGACAACACTAAAATCAGGCCATCTCAAAACTCATATGGACTACACCATATGATTTTAAAGTTCTTAGGCATGATTTCAGATGGTGCGGCCCATCTGAGTTTTGAATCCGCCTGATGTTCGGGCGGCAAGGAGAATATCAGGGGATGCAGATGATGGACGTATGGGATCTCATGAACATATTATGGTGGGCTCCACACATGTAGCTGTTAGTTGATGGGGTTTTCCTCCTCAGTTCAGGGGAGAGACAGTGCAGCGGGTTGAAAATTCGGAGTAGTTCACTGCGCTGCTCAACCGGTCGAGTGGACTGCTCGACCGGTCATGGGTGGCGCTCGACCAGTCGAGTGGGGCTCGACTCAAAGTCCAGCGACCAATTGATGTATTTTCTCCAAGGTGCTCGACTAGTCGAGGGAGGTGCTCGACCGGTCGAGGGAGGTGCTCGACCGGTCGAGGACTCAGGTCGACCAGTCAAGCTTATCCAGATTTGAGTCCGGATTTTGCATGGACTGCACAAATCCGAGGCCCTTTCGCAAGGGGTGCGAAAGAGAGTTTCCTAAACTATAAATAGGGGTGCTTAGGGCTTTTTAAGGTAATGCAAGAGGGTTTCCTAAAACTTTACAAGGGTTTGCTAAAAGGTTTAGGGTTATCAAAGGTGTGAGAGAGAGAGAGAGAGAGAGAAAGAGAGAGAAGAAGCTTGTGGAAGGAAAGTTCCGCTCGTAGAGGTAATTTATTGTGCACTTGATATCTCAGCGCTTCTACGTCCTCGTGATCGGTGAGATCTCTCCATTTTTGTTTTATTCTCTTATTGTTTATCCACTCCGCATGAGTGAAGAAGGTTGTAACGTTCTACTTCATAGTGGATTGTTGATCTGGACGAGGTCCCGTTGTTTTTTCCTCTTTGAGGGTTTTCCACATAATAATCTCCTGTGTGGTGTGGTTTATGCTTTGATTTATTTCATTGCTTTATTATCCCATAATTTTGGTTTGTTTTGGGAGGCTAAATCCTAAGGTTTTGTGCAAGGCCCCCAACAAAGTGGTATCAAAGCTAAGTTCAATGAACGGAGTGAGATCGGTTTTGAATTATGGAAGGTGGCTCATTAAGGATGATCAGCCTCAATGGTTCTAACTGGACCATATGGAAGGCTAAGATGGAGGACTTGCTTTATTGCAAGGACCTATATTCTCCAATTTTAGGCATATCAGCAAAATCCAAAGATATGTCTGATGATGATTGGAAGAATATAGACCGAAAGGCGGTGGGGTTCATTAGACAATGGCTGGATGATTTTGTATTCCACCATGTGTTTACGGAGACCTCAGCCGCTAGCCTATGGTTAAAATTGGAAGGGTTGTATGAGAGGAAGACAGCCGATAATAAAATCTTCCTGATAAGACGACTTGTGAATCTCAAGTTCAAAGATGGTGGTTTTGTAGCCGAGCACATGAATGAGGTCAACAATATAATGAACCAACTCTCCGTTACGAAGATGGTCCTGGATGATGAATTGCAAGCTTTGCTATTGCTTAGTTTATTGCCTGACAGTTGGGAGACATTGGTGGTGTCTCTAAGTAACTCTGTGCCAGACGGAAAGATATCCATAGAACAGGTAACCAATTGTCTCTTCAATAAGGAGACAAGGAGGAAGTCTCAAGGGTTTACTCAGCAAGAGGCCCTTGTGACACAGAAACGGGGGAGAGGAAAGAACAAGAAGGGCGGGAAGGCCCGAGTTAAATCAAGAGGCAAGTCGAGTACCAGGAAGGATGTTGAATACTGGAATTATGGCACGAATGACTACTACAAGCATGAATGTTGTGGTAAGAAGAACGACAAGAAAGGAAAAGGAAAGGAGAAGGAAGATGAATAAGATTCCATTGTGGTCGCTTCAGATGGCGACATTGTAGTTATTCTTTCAAAAAATCATGATGTATGTCTCACGGCTACGAGTCAAGACACTGACTGAGTTATAGACTCCGGAGCTTCTTTTCACGCGACTCCATGCAGGGACTTCTTCCCAAGCTACAAGTCAGGTGACTATGGGACTGTGAAGATGAGAAATTCTGACGTATCGAAGATCGTAGGGGTCGACGATATTTGTGTGAAGACCGATGTGGGCTGCACATTAGTTCTCAGAGATGTGAGACATATCCTAGACCTTCGCCTCAACTTGATGTCGATGGGAAGGATGGATGATGATGGCTATGAAAGCTGGTTTGCTGGTGAGCGGTGGAAGTTCATTAAGGGTTCGTTGATCACAGCTAGAGGAAAAAAATGTTGCACCCTTTACAAGACAAGTGTCAGTGTGTGCAAGGGTGGGTTGAACGCAGCGGAAGATTCGGCTATTGACATATGACACAGGCGTCTAGGCCACATGAGTGAAAAAGGCTAGGCCACATGAGTCAAAAAGAGCTTCAACTACTAGCGAGGAAGCGACTCCTAGACGTGACAGGTATACCTCTCAAAACCTGTATTGATTGTTTATCACGGAAGCAACATAGGGTTTCATTTGTTAAAACTGCTTCTCATGTTAATAAAGTGCATGCATTAGATTTGGTTTATTCTGATGTTAGTGGTCCTATGAGGACAAAAACCTCGGGTGGAGCATTGTATTTTTCACTTTTATAGATGATGCATATGGGAGGGTTTGGGTTTATACTTTGAAATTCAAGGACGAGATCTTTGGTGTGTTTAAATTGTTTCATGCTATGGTCGAGAGAAAGACAGGTAGATCATTGAAGTGCATCCGCACTGATAATGGTGGTGAATACATTGGCGACTTCCATGAGTATTGTAAGTCCCTGGGTATACGGCATGAACAGACGGTTCTCAAGACCCCCCAGCATAATGGTGTGGTTGAGCGAATGAATCACACAATTGTAGAGAGAATCAGATGCATGTTATCCCATGCGAAATTGCCCAAGACGTTCTAGGGAGAAGCAATGCACGCAGCAGTGTAACTGATAAACAGGTCTCCATCAACCCCGTTGAATGGAGAAGTACCTGAGAAGGTGTGGATTGGACATGATCCATCATACAGTCATCTCAGGTTGTTTGGATGCAAGGCATCCATTCACGTACCAAAGGACGAGAGGTCCAAGCTCGATATGAAGATTAGGCAGTGTGTTCTTGGGGTACAGTGATGAAAAATTCAGTTACAGATTGTGGGATTCGACTGAGAAGAAGCTCGTTAGGAGCAAAGATGCGGTTTTCTTTAAAGATCAGTGTATAGAAGACATTGGTAAGCTAGAGAAGAACCAACCTAGTTTAGGTGAGCTAGAGGACATGGATCTGGTTATTCCTCCCGTGGTGCCTGATGACGGGGGAGTACAGTAAGGTGCAAAGGACGAGGGAGTTCCTTCAGAAGATGGACCAGGGAGCAGCCTCCACTTGATCCACCTGTTAAGTCACAGGTGAGGAGCTCATCTAGGGTCAGACAGTCATCCAAGAGGTACTCGCCGCATGAGTATATTATGCTCACTGATGGGGGAGAGCCAGAAGATTATACTGAAGCCCTAGTCGACGAGCATAAGGGGGAGTGGTTAAAAGCTATGCAAGAGGAGATAGAATCCTTGCATAAGAACCACGCCTATGATATGGTGAAACTATCTAAGAGCAAGAAAGCTCTGAGCAACAAGTGGGTGCTCAGAAAGAAAGTTGAGTAGAAGAATTTATAGACGAGGTTCAATGCCAGACTTGTGGCGAAAGGGTTCGATCAGAGGAAAGGTATAGACTTCGAGGAGATATTTTCACCAGTGGTGAAGATGACATTCATACGGGTGTTGCTTGAGTTGGCGGCTAACATGGATCTGGAGATAGAGCAGTTAGATGTTAAAACTGCCTTCCTCCATAGTGACCTGAAAGAGGAGATCTACATGCACCAACTAGATGGGTTCGAAGTCAAGGGCAAAGAGCATATGGTGTGTAGGCTAAGGAAGAACTTGTATGGGTTGAAACAAGCTCTACGACAATGGTACAAGAAGTTTGACTCGTTTATATTGAAGCATGGGTATGATAGAATGGAGTCGGACTACTATGTGTTCACGCGCAAGTTCTCAGATGGTGATTTCTTAGTTCTGCTGTTATACGCTGATGACATGTTCATCATAGGAAAAGACATCAAGAAGATCGATAGGCTGAAACAGAAGTTGGGCAAGTCATTTGCGATGAAAGACTTGGGCCTGGCTAAACAGATCCTAGGAATGGAGATAACTCATGACAGAAGCAGCAGGAAGCTTTAGCTGTCACAAGAGCAGTATATTGATAAAGTTCTAGAGTGGTTCAATATGAATGCAGCGAAGCTGGTCAGTACTCCACTGGATGGTCACTTCAGATTGAGCGACAGGTAGTGTCTCAAGATGAAGGCAGAGGTGGAAGAAATGTAGAAGATACCCTACGCATCAGCTGTAGGAAGTTTGATATATGCTATGGTGTGTACATGCCTAGACATTGCATATGTGGTAGGTGTTGTCAGCTGGTATCTTACCAATCCTGGCAAAGAGCATTGGGCATCGGTGAAATGGATACTCCGGTATCTAAGAGGTTCATCCAGGTTGAGCCTATGCTATGGTGACGGAAAACTTGTGTTAGAGGACTACACAGATGTAGATATGGCAGGTGACATAAACTCCAGGAAGTCTATATCGGGGTTCATATTCACGTTTGCAGGGGGAGCAATTTCTTTACAGAGTAAGCTAAAAAGGTCGTAGCATTATCGACAACAAAGGCCGAGTATATTGCAGTCACAAAGGCATTTAAAGAGATGCTTTGGATGAAAAGGTTCCTACAAGAACTTTGCCTAAAGCAGGAGGAGCACGTGGTCTATTGCGATAGTCAAAGTGCTATACACTTAAGTAAGAATCCAAGTCAGCACTTCAAGTCAAAGTACATAGAGATTCAGTATCACTGGATCAGAGATACTTTAGAACAAAAGGTGTTACAGCTTGAGAAGGTCCACACGGACGATAATAGGTCAGACATGATGACTAAGGCTTTGCTCAGGGGCAAGTTTAAGGTTTGTAAAAACTAGGTTGACTTAAAGAAGGTGAATTCCTCCTGAGTCAAAAAGAGGGATATTTGATGGGATTTTCCTCCTCAGTTTAGGAGAGAGACAGTGCAGCGGGTTGAAAATTCGGAGTAGTTCACCGCGCTGCTCGACTGGTCGAGTGGACTACTCAACTGGTTATAGGTGGCACTCAACTAGTCGAGTGGGGCTTGACTCAAAGTCTAGTGACCAATTGATGTATTTTCTCCGAGGTGCTCGATCGATCGAGTGGGCCGCTTGACCGGTCGAGGACTCAGCTCGACCAGTCGAGCTTACGCAGATTTGAGTCCGGATCTTGTGCGGACTACCGAAATTCGAGGTTCCTAAACTATAAATAGGGGTGCCTATGGCTTTTCTAGATAATGCAAGAGGGTTTCCTAAAGCTTTGCAAGGGTTTGCTAAAGGGTTTAAGGCTATCAAAGGTGTGAGAGAGAGAGAAAGAGAGAGAAAGAGAGAGGAAGCTTGTGGAAGAGAGGTTTTGCTCGTAGAGGTGATCTACTGTGCACTTGATATCTCAGCGCTTCTACGTCCTCGTGATTGGTGAGATCTCCCCGTTTTTCTTTTATTCTCTTATTGTTTATCCACTCCTACGTGAATGAAGAAGGTTGTAACGTTCTACTTCATAGTGGATTGTTGATCTAGACGAGGTCCCGTGGTTTTTACCTCTTTGAGGGTTTTCCACATAAAAAATCTCTTTTATGGTGTGGTTTATGCTTTGATTTATTTCATTACTTTATTATCTGATAATTCTGGTTTGTTTTATGAGGCTAGATCCTAAGGTTTTGTGCAAGGCCCGCAACATTGGTTGACTTTAATATATATATATATATATATATATATATATATAAGTTTTGTAAAGGGAGAAATCAGCGTCGGCTTTTTAAGGTGCTGGAATTGTCTACACCACTAGTTTTAGGCCGTGGAAAACCCCCCAGCTCTATGGGGCCACCATGTTGAATGTGTAAATCCACTCTGTTCGTCGGACTAGAACCCTCATTTTGGCCGTATATACAAAAGAACGGCTACGGTTTGGGTGAATACTGGGATCCACTTAACTAAGGGGCCTACTTTGATATATGTACCTTACATCCACACCTTCCATCCATTTTGACAGCTCATTTTAGGACATGATCCAAAAAAAATGAAGTAGATCCAAATCTTAGGTGGACCATACCACAGGTAATAATCATGATTGAATCTCCACCATTAAAAACTTCACGGGGCACTAAAATGTTTATTTGCCATCTAATATGTTGTTAAGGTCATAAAGATCTAGATGAAGAGACCACACAAATATCAGCTTGATTAAAAACTTTTGTGTTGCATGAGAAGTTTTTAATAGTCAATTACTACTGTTTCCTTTATCATGGTCCACCTAAGATTTGAATTTGCTTTTTTTTTTTTTTTAATTTTTTTAATTTTTTAATTTTTTTTTAATTTTTTTTTTTTTTTGATCATGCTCTAAAATGAGTTTTCAAAATGGATATGGATGATGGGATATAAGGCACATACATCAAGGTTGGCCCCACAGTCAGGGATCCCACCCACCTCGTTGGATCTGGGGATACACCAAAGCCTCGCCCCAGAAGAGATAAAAAAAGAAAAACTCCAATGGGCCCCACCAATGGGAAAGTTATACAATTACACCCAAAACCTCTTAAGTTCAGGTGGTGTGGCCCGGTTGTTTTTTTTATGAGGTTGATTTTTGTATCTTCCCTTGATCCTGGTGTGTTACACCCGATTAACGGGCTTGATGAAAGATAAACACCATGGTGGTCCCCACACACAAACCTATGGTCAGCATCCCATCCCTATTATTCAATGTGGTTACGCCCACTTAAGTTGTGCACCTTGCTGGTTATATTCAACAAAATCTCTAATCGAGGATAAAGCCTGATGGACGGATTGGATGTTAGATATAAACTCTGATGGACCCCACAGAACTTCAGAGTTTTACTCGCCGGTAAAACAGGCTTTGTAGAAGAATCAGGTCCGAGTAATAACACCGAATATATCTAAGATCACATTCCTCTCTATCTAAATCTCCTCACATCTTCTTTTCAATATTCCCCAATACATCAATGCATGGTCATCTACAAACCTGTGAATGTAACCATGGTTGTAAGATTTTGATTCGTGGTCCAGAAATAACTGGCTCAGAAGATGTATTGATAATAGTGGATGATCACGTTCGTTCAAACGGATCGCAATAATCATAAGTTGGACCTATTTGGGGCCCAGATGTTCTTGTTATGTGCATGTGAAATCCAAACCATGAATCTGATGGGTCTCCTCATGTTTGCTGTACATCCCAAGAATCATTGAGGTCCAATACTCAGCTGGGACACACAACAGGGAGCAACATATAATCGCCTCTAAAACTATATATTCAGATGGTGTGACCGACGTGATTTTGGTGGGGCCTGTGTTTTATGGTCCCGCATTTTATCTACAAGCGTCTATGATGGACTCTTGAAAAGTTGTGATAGCACTTGGTGGAGGAAATAAGGAATTTTGGTATGAAACTGATAGATTTGTGCATTAAAATATTGCCTTGAATGATCTACATCTCGGGGCAGATTTATGGGCGCCGATTGGCTACATCACGGTGGACTTTGTGGGCCCACCGTGATGTATAAGTTTTATCCACACTGTCCATCTATTTTGGCAAATTATTTCATGTCATGAGCTTAAAAAGTAGGTAGATTGAAGGCTCAAGTGGACCTCACCACAGGAAGCAGTGAGGATTGAAAGCTTGCGGCTGAAAATTTCTTGTATGGTCATGAAAGTGTTTTTTTTATATCAAGCTGATATTTATGTTTTCCCTTCGGACAGGTCTATATGACCTTATAAATAGGGTGGATGATAAATAAACATCATGGTATGCTTTGATTAGGATTGGCAATGGCTTGGGTGTTGGGGGGAAAAAATGGAACAACCTATAAAATGAGCCAACTTTACAACCCGCACAGACCTAATGAATCAAACTGCTAGTGAAATACCTATTGGAAGAGAAAAGCCGACCACGAAGTAAGTTAATATAAGTCACAGGTCAACATGACTACTATCCGATCTATTGAGTACGCTGGCATTACTATAGGTCATTTATAGGTTGGTACGAACATAGGTCAGCTATAGGTCGCTATAAATCGGGACAATCTCCATCAAGTCAGTAGTCAGTATTAACCTCAAGTAAATGCTGATCCGCCGAGACCTCAACTGAATGCTAATATTTTGAGGCCTAGAGTGAATGCTGGTTTGTCAAACAACTCGGTATTACTTACCTTTAAAGCGTCATCTGCCTTCGCCGACCAACCATCACTACACCAAAATCGCTATTTAGGTACGGCTACTCTTTTGGTTCAAGTACGGTTCTAGGCCATTCCTGATTTTAACACCCAGAACCCTCAAACCGTCCGTTTGTCTCTCTCTCTCTCTCTCGATCTCCCTCTCCATCAATCTCTCTCTCCCTCTTGATATCTCTCTCGATCTCGATCAGTCTCCCTCTCTCTCTCTCTCTCTCCCTCTCCCTCTCCAACTCGAGCCCGACGAAGAGAGCCTCAACGAGCACAACCAGGTAATTCGTGGTCTGCGCCTTCTAGGTTTTTTTTTTTTTTTCCACCTATTTCTCTCTTGGCAAAACCAACTGCAGCAAAAATGGTGGAAGGGCACAAGGGCGAGCGTGTCAGGCTGTACGTGTGAGGAACCAGTACCCATCGACATCTCTAGTTCAGATCGAGGGTGTGAATATGATGGAGGAGGTGGCCTGGTATTGCAACATGATGATGGCATACATCTACAAGGCCAAGGTCAAGAAGGATGAAAACCCTCTCAATCCTCTTGATCCCTCTCCCCATCCGTCTCCCACTCCCTCACTGTCGATCGCTCGATCTCTCTTTCTCTCTATTTCTCTCTCTCCCTCTCCCTCTCCCATCTCCCTCCCTTCACCAGAAACAGCGAGCCATTGATTTGATCGAGCTTCTGACGACTGGATTTCGCAGGTGTGGATTGGCTGGAGTTCGGATCTGGTCCGTACACTTAGGGATTGCATTCAGTTCATCCACAAGGTTTGAATCCACATTTCCCTGATTTTTCTTATTCAGTTTATGTTTTCCCCCAAATTTCTGTAGATTTTAGCCAATGAAATCTCTAGTATTATTTTGATTTATAATGGCCTCATTCACTGAACCATTGACCAAACTTGTCACATCTGAAAACCTTGTGTGTTGTAAAGTGTACCTGGAATAGGGCATCTGTTGTATAATGGCTGTAGTGTGCATTGCCAGATGTCGATCTTGATTTTCTTTTGGTTTTGTAATTAATCTAAGGAATTCTGGAAAAATCTATGATCTACTACCCAATTTGCAGTTCGATTCACTTTGACATCAACTGTGATTTATAATCTGATTGAGTTTTTCTGAGCATTTCAACGTATTTATTTACCTGTTGCCTCTTTTGCATCCGAGAAAAGCAGAAGACAAAAAGCAGTAGTGTGCATTACAATATATGATGTTGGCTCCATCTTTAGTAGAAACTGAATCAAGTATCCATGTGCCTAGGCCCTTCAGTTTTTGGAGAAAATAGGGTGATCTTGAGCTTCATTATTATTATTTTTTTTGAAAAGCATGATGTTGGGCTTTATCTGTTTCTTCTCAGTAGTAGCAATTTATTGTGTTAGAGAAACATCTCTACCAATAGATTTGAGAGGCTGACTTGTCATCAACCATGAAATCTTGAACATTGTTATTTGTGATTTGGCTCTTGAAATTGGGCTGTTTGGATGCATGAGCAAATTGAATTCCAGACATTCAATTAAAAAAAAAAATGTTGTTTCCTACCATTGACAAGGGAGTAGTGCACGTACAAAGTGAAAGTAACAGAATTGCAATTTGGAGCTCAGACCTTCAATACGAATGCTAAGCGAGGAAACTACCATTTGGATATTCCCACTTTATTAAAGTAATAATCACAATTTAGTTCAGTAGTGCATCCAAACACGGCCTATAGCAGTCTATGAAGAAATAGTTTCCTACTGTCATAGAGGTGATTGTTCACTACCCCAAGTATAGGGTCGCGATGTAGTAATAATTTCGGTAAGATCGAGGTCGAATCCACAGGGATCGAACCTTGTACGTAATCTGAAAGTAACCAGAACTAGAACTAGACAAAGATGTAATCTAAACCAGAAGAATTTAAGAGAATAATGGTGAAGTATTAAACTAAAACTTGTAAAATTCAAAGGTGGAAAATTAGGGTTTCCAAGGATCCACTTGTAGAGATCAGGGAGGTCTAGGCTTGATTTATAAACACAACTGGAATTAGAGTCCCATCTTCATCCAATTGGAAGATAATTCATTAAAATCTAAATATGAACTTCCTTTGATCCTATTATTAAGAGGTGAGAGGTATGAGAACTAGCATTGATTCCATCACAAAACCGTGTCTGTGAGACAAAGCAAACAATAGAATTTACCAATCCCCAGACACTCTGAGATAATTACGAAGATTAAAAGGATTTCATCATCCAACCATGTCCAAGGGGAGATAGTGAACAACAGGGTTCCTAATTTCATAATCACAATAATGCAAAGAATATGCTCAAAGTTATCGTAGATCCATTGTAATTTAAGTCACAACAAACCATTAAAAACTGAAAGCATTCCTTATAATCAAACTAGAATCAAAATCAGTTCAACTTAACATGAATCCAAGCCATAGGCACAACCTATCATGCTACAAGCTTCACCTCTTAGCCCTAGCTAAGAGGTTTAGCCAACCATGGGTATGATTAAACTAAAAATAATATCAAAGAAAGAACTAAAGAAGGAAGAAAACAAAAACTCAAACTCTTTGGTCGTCCACTTCTCTCTTCTCTTTCTTTCTTTCCACGTTCTGCTTCTCATGTCCCAAAGATGAATTCTCTCTCTCCTCTTCTCTTATAAGCAGCAAGGATGTCGGTGGAGTTGCTGTGAGTCGGTGAAAGTCGGTGTGCGTAAGCTGTTTATGCAGCAGCTTGCGCAACTTTGCATGAAAGCCTAAGAACGCCGCTCCCGCTGGTTCTCCAAGGATCCACCAAAAACTTTAAAAACAACGTCCCTTTGGACGGTTTTGGATGGTCTACAAGATGGACAGTCCGGATCAGCCATTCGATCAACAATGGTGGGCCACTGTTTTCCGAAAATTCCGGTTTTCCTGGACGTACGTTACGCATGCTAATTCGTTGAGATGTTCGGTGGGCCCAGATCAGTGATTTATGGGTTGATCTGTCCGTTGGGCCACTTCCACAAAGATCCAAGGGCTGAATTTTGACGTATATAGTTAATTTAGAGTCCTCAGGCCAGATATAAAGTTTCGAGCCAAACGGATGGTGGGAAGCCTGTGATCTTGCATTTAAGACAATTTTCAGGCCCCTTTAACTTCAACCACTTGATTTTCTCAGATCTTTGGCGTGTAAATTCTTCAATTTCGGTCTCCTAGGATCCGTCCCTTGCCTTGGTGATTTGTGATCATCAAATCCATGCTGTACTACCTTTTTCAGTCCAAGCTCCTAAATTCACCTTGCAACAGAAACATGATTAAAATAGGACATTAAGCATTATCATGTTCGTAAAACCATGTGATAATTAGGGTCTAATATGCAATATTTGACCCTCAACAGTGATGATGCTCAAACATGTTGGAGTAGCAATGAAATTATACGGGTCTGTCAGTTATTTAACATGCATTGCCTGTTACCTTTATCATAAGCCTGAAATCCCAGAACCCACTGTTATACTCTGCTAAACTCCCATGCTTGTTGACAGGTAGAAAGCCCAAATGGGATGTTTCAAACTTCTTAGGTGTTGAACGACTTGAGTCCTTCGCTTCCTTTATTTTTTTTCCCAATCAACATCAACGACCAATCTGCAAGCCATGCCTTGAAGCATATGTATTAATGAAACATAATGTTCCAAAGGTTTAAACAGCCGCATTGGAATAGTTAAAATGCTATCCGGTCTCACCCTAGTCATAATCTCATGAATCTTGTTGATGCTTACTCAACTGGCCCCTTCTCCTAACATACAACCTCAATATTCCAGGAAAACAGTAGCTGCTTGACAATATCTGCTCCTTAATTTACCTAGTGCCGGGAATGTTTAGCACTTATGACAGCACCTCACATTTACATATGCCCAAATAATCAACCATTTAAGTCAAGTGACAAAACAACTTTTTTTTTTTCTTTGACAAGCAATCAACAAGACAATCTCATGTACAATGGTCCAAAATCCAAGGAGCCAATGAAATAAGTAAAGGCGTAAAACCACCAAATAATAAATTTTATCCAGCCAACGAAAGCTAAACCTTGAAGGGCTAACTGGAGGTCTTGATAGAGTGGAATGGAGGAACATGATTCATGTAGCTGACCCCAATTAACTAGGATAAGGCTTAAATGATGATGATGATGAAAGAAAGCTAAACCTAGTAATATCCACAAATATATTGCTGGAAATTCTGGACTTTACTGTTTCAACTGATTCTCTTAAATTCTAAGAAATCTTCTTCATTTGTTCAGGTTCCCAATATACGACTATTGTAGAATATGCACCATCTCAACGTGTTCCAAAACCGTGGGCTAAAAAAGATGGCTGTGAAGGTACCATATTCAAAGGTGGTAATATTTTATTAAGAAAAGAAGAATACAGAAATAAAGAATGAAGCTGGCAATGAGACATCACCACTTGGGATAAGGACTCCTCTTCCCAAGATGGTTCAAAAACCCCAAAAGGCAGATTTACAAACAATTTACAAGATTTTTCTAAATTGATGAGAATTCCTGTTTCAAATTCCTTTTTTGAGCCTTGATGATTGGTGAAACATGATTTGTAAAGCTGAGTAGAGGTAGTAACATGATTTGTTAGCTATGTTGGTAGTAACAAGGTGACAGCCTACTGTTGAGTCCGTCATTTATCGTTTCATTGCTGTATCCTTTTTTTCCTCCTCTTTATATTTATTTGCATAAAGTTTCATTGAGAAATGCTGTTATGAACCTATGATATATATTTCTAAAATGCATGGTGATTGATTGGGTCTTTTCATCTGGTGGCCTGCCACATGGATGGGCAATAGCCCACATATTGTAACAGTCAGACGGTTCTGTTCAACGCATCATTTCAAGTTTGCCTTCTGAATAAAGACAATATGATCATTCTCAAAGGTATTGTTTTTAACAAGCAAGCATTGATTTTATTAGTTGATATGCCAATGAGATCGAACTTTGATTGATTTGATTTGTAGATGCTTTTTTTAGAATTTTTTTTATTTTTTTATTTTTTTCATTCTTTGAATTGGTTTTGCAGAGGTTTTATCTATGGTGTTGATGTTCATGGTGGTGTTTGATGATTGATGTGGGTGAATTCTTTTTCATTTTCTTTGTTGATTAGTGATCCTCTTTCCTCTTCTTCTTGTGTGTTTGGAATGGTTCTATGAATGGAACAGATCATCTGTTTCTTGATCTACTGCTAGTAATACATCAAATTCAAAGCAAGTGCTATATTTTAGTTAGTATTTGCTTTATTATCTTAAGTCTTGTGATTGAAGTACCTTGACTGCTAGTATTTACTTTAACTCTGGAAGAGACAGCATTTGAAGTGTTGAATAAAGAAACTAGGGTGAACGCTCCTTCAATGATATGATTTCATAATGTGGTAACATTTTTGTTCTAGGGTTGAAACTGTCTTGCAAATAGGGCTGTCAATGGATCAAATCTTGAACCAGATTGTTCAATATCCAATTGGAATAGGATCCTACCCATTAAATCTAATTTGAATTATGAATGGGAAGCATTTCAAAAAAAGGGAAAAAAAAAAAAAGAAAAGGAAAAAAGCAAAAAAGAAAAGAAAGAAAGAAAAAGAAAACAAAATGTGGAAACTCACAAAAAACTTGAATTTTTTGGTAGTAAAGGTTTTCTTTTCTTTTTTTGGTCACAGATACAGAAGTTTAAAATTCATATTCCCTTGTTCTTGTAGATTTTGATCACTCATTCTGGGTTGACTGATTGTGAAATTAACCCATAAAAGGCATTTACATCAGCTAATTTGTCATAGTATCACATAGATTTGTGGCTCATAAAACTTTCCATCTACCACATTCAATGCTGCTATTTTTTCTCTTCCTTTTTTTTTTTTTTTTTTTTTTTGGTGGTAAGCTGTTGTTGTGGATACATGAACCTTCATATGACTTGCAAGGGGTGCTGTAATGGCCGTTATGTAATCTGTGGGAACCATTACACATTAGAGGGTCAAAACGGCCGTTATGACCTGTAACAACCATTACAGCACCGTAATGGTCCTTTACAGGGCCGCTACAGTGTTTTTTTTTTTTTGGTATTGTCCTGTTATCCATACCTTAATTTTGCTTTACCCTTATTTTATGTTAAAAATCACAGAATCTAATTGCTGTAGATTTCTTTCATTACCAGGATGGTTGTGCTATGTACATTTTTGGGTATTTTGTCTTTATTATCTCGTACGTGCGTTCCACGGTTTCTAAAGCTGATGATCAGTCTTTCATCACAGGTATGTTTTATTTAATTTAATTATATATTGTATGTAAAGGATTTTCAAAGTCATATGGTTTGCTTTGTATTTTCTATTGTGTTATTTACTGCTGAAACGTTACCCATTTTTCTAACATACTGACATTTTGTTTGTGCAGACTAATGGACTTTATCAACTGGCGGCAGTTGCATTTTGTTTACTTGTTGCTTGGGTTTGTGCCATATCACTTCTTAATATATTGATGTCTTTATTTCAGTTTTGATTAGTACTTATTTTGTAATATTTCTGTATGGTATTTGAATCACTGGATATGTGGTCATGTTGTTCTTGCATAAGAAATTCACACTGCCAGTCCAAATTTTCAAAAACCATTCCGACATCAACATTTGGAATGATTCTGCATAAGCAACCGCTTGTATTGTTGTTTATGATTTCTAAAATGCATATGGTACTTAAGACTGAAACAGAGTTAGCTCAGCTTGGCTCAGCCAAGGAAGGCAGCTATTAGTTTGAACTTTTAAGCCTTGACCACCAGAATGGTCATTAACAGGACCATGTATAGACAATTCGATGTTTATTTAATAAAATAACCAAAAAAAAAAATACGCAATTTTAACTGGTGAAGTAACAGTAATCATCTTCTTCTCCTGGCATCAGACTATAAATGGACCCTTACCCTATGTCACAAAATTGTTTGAAGTCTCTCATGCTCATGGATTTTAGGAAAGCCTTGAACTTGATATTGTGTGTGACTTCCTCTAGGCAGCATTCAGTTTTCAGTTTTTCATCAATTATTCAATGCCATGGAATTTCTTATTTGGATACTTGGTATCATTTCAGTGTAGTGACAAGTTGGGTCTAAGCCTTGAATTGGGCTCATTTGCTGCTGGAGTGATGATATCAGCTACTGATCTTTCACAACATACCCTCGAACAGGTAAAGATTCATTCTTTCCTTTTACTTTTCCTGGGTGGATGACGTGGAGATGTGCCTCAGTTGTCAAGGGATTTGGCTATACCAATAAGACTTTAGCTCTCGTAAGATTTTAATTTCAACTGTTTCCATATCTATTTCTTTTGAGCCTTCCATATATTGCTGCAGACGAAGGTGACTTTAGGTTGTGTACTCTGTGTAGGTTGGCATCTCTTTTGCACAAATATGGCATCTCTTTTGCACAAATAGGAGAATTTGCTTTTGTTCTTCTCAGTCGTACTTCTAATCTTCATCTGGTTGAGGTTAGTGTAAATTGATTCAAATATTTATTTTCCCTTCTGAACCAATATGTCTAGACTAAATAAAGGGCACCATTCTTGAAAAGCAACCTTGATCACATGATCAAATGGTCTATGGGCTATACCATTTACTAGATATATCAGGTCCTGTGACCTCTGCTCCGAAATTATTGCCGTAAAGTGGAATTATGGTACTTATGTGTTAGAATGTGCCTAGTGTCCTGATGCGCCCATTTCATTCAAGTCGACCCGTGTTTCATTGATCTGGACCATTGATCTTATTGGACCCAACAGATTGGAAGATCCTAACAGCCAAATCTTGGCCTTTTTCCAGACCATTTCTGTATTTCTTCTTGTCCATCAAAATGGGCCAATGATCAACGGCCAGGTACCTCTCATCTGTGATATTTTTGGTAAATCCCCACCCGCAGCATGGATGAGAGAACTATGGGCCCCATTTAGACAAAATGATGAATCAGGACACTGACCTATGGTTTAACTGACGATATGGTCCTTGGTAGAGTGGATTTGTGGAACAGGATGGATTCATAAAGCTAAGGCTATGATGATGATGATGAAGCATCGGGACACTAGTCATGTTCTGATGCATGTGCATGTTGCACATTGACACATGCACAGGAATCAATTATCTTTTGAATAGAAATGGACAATTAATTGCCAGTGATATTTTTTTTACAGGATAAATTGTATTTGCTGCTTCTTGGCACAACAGCTCTTAGTCTGGTAATTTTCTCATCACCTCTAAATGAGTAATCCATTTTGAGCTATGTCATATGCTTCAAATTTGTACAGGGTACTGAACCAAAGACACCTACAAACACCCATGCTCACTCAAGCACAAATACATGCATGCATGCATGTATGCCTGCATCCCACAGACACGTATTACTCATAGTCCCACTTGTACGGCTTCCCATGTTACTTACATACTGTCTGCATACATCTTTGGTTTGGTTCTTATTCATGAGAAATAGGTCATCCCACAGACGTTTTACTCAAAAGTCCCACCACTAGCACTTTCAAAAATGGATTTTGTATCTATTGTCACAAAAAAAAAATTCATGTGTTGGAATTCTCCGATGGACCAGATTCTCTTGTCATTGTGGGTTGAAGTACCCATATGCTACATAGATTGCATCTATTGATCTGCAATCCTCGACTTTTATTTTATTTTATTTAAATTTTTAAAATTTTAAATTTTTTTTGTAACCCTCTCTCATGCTTGCATGAATTTTCATTTTCCAATTCTCACCATAGATCATTTAAAGCGGCTGTGCAGGTGACTATGCCATTTCTTTTCAAGCTGATACCTGCAGTCATACATCTCGGAGTGCTGATGCTGTGGTTCTCACCCGATAGCAGTCAGATTGAGGTAGTCTTTTCCAGATCATGTAATTCGATCGGTCACCTTGATTGCAACATAGTTCTCAGTGATTATATCTATTGTTTTTAGAGAAGGGGTTAAGGTATTTTGAATATGATTTCAACTTCCAGGTGGGGTTTAAAGGCGAAAACCTTCGTGCAGACAGTGCTAAGCGTATTGCTTTGATGGTCCAAGGCTCTGATGATTCATGGAAAAAAAAAAATGCACCAAAATGGAATTCCTGCTTTTACTCGATGGGCTTCTTACTACTCTAGGGAACAGGTACCTATGAGTGCAAAGGAGATTTGACTGATTCCCATTTTTCCTAGAAGCGATCATCTCATCAGGTCTCCTCACATTCCTGTCCAGCTGAGCTGTGCCCATGAGAAATGGAATACGCATGGTAAAGGGATCAAAAAGGCATAGGAGCATGACATATTTTTGAAGCTTGACCTTTTGAGCGGGTCATCTTACTCACCCACGTGTCAATTTTGTGTAAAATAGTTTTCGACTTTGTGATGTATTTGATTTTGTGATATATGCGATGTTTCCCATATGATACCACTATGTTTGCATATACTGATTTTTCTGTTCTTTTTGTTTACCACCGCTGTTATGCAATGTGTTCATTTGTGCTTATAGGACGTTTTCATTCTCACACCCTAAAATTTGGCTGGGAATTGAAAATTGAAATTTTTTTGCGACAGTTTTCAACCGTGCGCGACGCCCTCTTTCAGGAACGGTTGAAAACCGTTCCAAAGTTTTTGCGACGCCCTATTTAGCCATGGTTGAGAACTGTTCCTAATTGGTTTAGGAACGGTTTTCAACCATTCCTAAAGAGAGATTTTGATATAGTACTTTCCCAAACAACTCAAAGATCTTTCGAACAACCTAAAGATCTCTCCCAAGATCTTCAGGGGATAAGATTGATCCTGAGGATCTCGAACGCCCATAATCTTGAAGAGATCTTTGGCATAACTAGAGATCCATACGGGAAGATCTTCGATGTATCCGGCCTCCTAAACGGAGAACTCTTTCTATAGTGTGATCTTCCCTTTCATATAAATAGGGGAGCCTTTAATCGGTGAAAGGCACGCATACTCAATCATATATACGATTGGTGACTCTTTTTCAAAGAGATCATCTCTCACAAAGACCCAATTTCCTGACTTAGGCATCAGAGGGTCCCCTGTATAAGCTAGGGTTTCCTTTGTCTCTTCCTTCCCTATGTGCAGGTTCTCAAGGGTCCAATAAGGAGGGTACACAGGAAAACTGCATCAACAATTTGAAAGGGTCTCCTTTGTCTCTTCTTTCCCTGTGTGCAAGTTCTCAAGGGTCCAATAAGGAGGGTCCACAGGAAAACCACATCAACATTGAGTCTAGGGCAGGTCTCGCCCGAATTTTGAACTGTTTCATGCTGGGCCTTTAGGTAAGCCCTATTCAAAATTCAGATTTTTCAAGCCCGGGCCCACCCATTGACACCCCTTCATATAGGTCTATGTGACCTTATGAATAGGTTGGATGACAAATAAACATCATGGTGGGCCCTAGAAAGTTTTCAAGAATTGAATCCCCACTCCTTCCTCTATGGTGTGGTGTACTTGAGCCTTTAATCTGCCTCCTTTTTAAGTTCATGCCCTAAAATGATCTATCAAAATGGATGAACAGAATAGGTAAAACACATACATTATGGTGGCCCAACAAATCCCCTGGCAGGACTGTCCATCTCTAGTACCCAGTTCGCACACCAGATTTACGGCAATCATTCCTTGCAAAAGTACTCTTTGGGCATAGATAAAAGTACTAGGCAAAGCTGCGGATGGCTTGATCCGCAATTAAAAAAAGAGTGTGATTTCTTGTACAGAAATGACAAAGATATAGAGACTATGCAAGGACACTCTCCTTTATGAAGAGAGTCTAGTGCCTGTTCAAGACATGAATACACTCTTCCACGTGAAACAATTAATCTGACTCGATGCCACTGACTTTTCATGTGATAGTTATTTTTGTTGCTTTTAAATAGTTAAAATAACAGTAAAAAATATTATAAGCATGGCTACATAGAAAATTATGGACAATCTTCACCTTTGGATACGTAGCCTGCAGATAGACTGTTGAGAAAAATAAAACAATGGTCCAGATTTAGTAGAAAAAGATATTAATATTGGTCGTTGATGATCCGATTAGGGAATTAGGATGTCATTTTTCAATTAGGGAATTAGGATGTCATTTTTCATCCCCTGTGGATTATAACGGGCCAACATTCAGGTGTATTGCTGTTAAATTTCAATAACTAGAAACCTCACCTCGCACCACTGCGTCTATCAGGTTGGCCACGCCTACCAACGTTCCACATTCAATGCATGTACACATTTGGCTCACATGATTTTCAAATCTCTTCTAAGCCACCTTACCTGCTCCTAAGATGGCCCACTTGCGGGGCTGACTTTAGGTTGTAGGAAAACATCTTCTCTTTTTCAAAAAGGGCCATACTAGCGTGTACTTGAACATCATTTAAAGTGGTAATAATACTTTGTTATGGTGTGTGTATGTATTTAAATAATCGTTGGAACTATTAGGTTTTTCCAAATGGAGTGGAATATAAAAGTTTTTAAAACCTTAGATTATAATAAGGTTAAACCCTCCACTATTTGTTTTACAAGATTTAAGTCACAAGTTATTGTAAGAAACCAATGGATCTCTTGTTGGCCCATGTGAGTATCTATGGTCCTTGATGGATGTCCCAGCTACACCCACTCTTATTGGTCACCAATTACTTGTAAAGTTAGACAAAGTAAATATAATCGAGACCTTGAACCCTAATACATCCTCACATCTAAAGGATAACAAGATCTAATGCATCCTCAAGTTGATCTAGTCCATGCATGATGGACCTCTTGGTCTAAAAACTTGACTTTGATCCACCGATGCAAGTACTTAATAGGTTCACTTAGGAGCCTTTATCAATAGTGCACTTACACTCCTATGTAGAGTAGGATGAAGGTACAATGACTAATCATCATGCTTGATGGTAGAGACCTTCCATCCTAACTTGTCATCTGTCTTCTCATATAAGGTGATCACATCCATCATCATATGATGACAACAATCACATGATTGTCTTATAACGTTCTAAGTGTTGTTTATAGCAAAATGTATATCCATTACTTGGAGTTGTCAAAGAGCATCCTAGTGCCTTTTTAGCCATTAGATATTGGGTGTTTCTTGTAACTAGTGGGAATCAAGCATCTCACATGGTTAGAGATAGTGTCATGGTTTGTTCATGAGAGGCAATTGTGTTGATGGTCATATAGCTAATAAGATGTCAAATAGTTGATGTTCGCAGAGCCCTTGAAAGTTTTAAATCATGTTCACATCTAACCTTTATAACCCTATAATAGGACCACGGTCCTACACAAGTACCCACCTAGCCTACATTCCCGTTGGAGGCTCCTACAATATTTTAGTTGGTTTTCTATTGGCTAACCAATAGCCTCTATACTACACAAGAACCTATATGTATATACTCGTGTTGGTGGCCTATATAATGATTTGATTTACGTACTACACAATAAACAATGTCCTACATAAAAAGCTAATCGAGTTTGACAATCAAATTCTTACATTCAATCCTACACAAAGAAGGAGTGTACATGGATTCGACAAATAATAACTTTACTTGTCGGATTGAGCCCAATTAATGCTTCGTCCCGAAATGCTTGATTGTGGTTAAAAGTCTGGCCCTTGCCCAACTCATGGGCTTCTATTACAGGCCGAAGGCCTGAGCTGGACCTGTATTGGGCTGGGTCCCAATGCCTTACGAACCAGCCGGCCTGTGGCCTCCCCTTACATAACCCACGTCCTGTAACTTGTATTCGAAACAAACATGTAAGTTGGATGTGGAAAATTGATCAATTTCTGATAACCGTCCATTCTTTTGTACGCATGTGGGCCCCTCATTACCGGAGCAGCCTGATCTTTTAGTCAGAGAATCTATATGTTGAGTCTCATCCAATGTGTGGCTTTGATTCTACAAGGGTTTCTATGCCAGACTGCCACAAGGGTAACATGTGCACCTGGGATGTATGTGTTTCAATTTGAACCGCCCAAATCATGGGGCCCACTGCAGATGGAACAAAATTAACCGCCAGACAATCTTAACCGTCTCATTTCACCTGTATGGATGGCCTCAGATGAGACTGTTAGCATCATCCAATCCGGGTGACATTCGAACTACGCTCCGCCATTAATGGGTCTCACACAGTTTGGACGGCCACATCCAGCAAGTTTCCATCATTTATTGGGTTGTGGCAAGCAACCACACTTAATTACATACTTGTACATCTGCACTGTCCATCAAGTGGCCGCGCTGTGATTGGATCACAATCCAAAAATGACTCCGAAGATGTGAAACTATCCATCTTATTTGGGACCGTTCACATAAAATCTAGTAATTGGACCACTAGGGCTATCTACATACTTGGCATTTTGGACCATGACCTATCCACAGCTGGGTACACGTAATGTATGGTCTTGATCAGCTGACAATATAGCCACATGCATGATGGTAATGGAAGTGTGGCCCATCTTGGTTAAGGTTGGCCCAGTGCTGTGCCCGATAGATCAGTACCGACACTGACAAGCCCAGCCCAAGCCCAATAGTTCTTATTAAGTGGGATGGGCCGGCTCATCTTGTCAAGCCTTTTAGCAGACCTACGTCCCCGTCCTGATTATTTGAAAACTCGGATATGGGCCTCAACATAAAAAGGCTTTTGTTTGGATTCCATTCTATATAGTGAATACATTTTATAAAAGCATGTGTGAAAAATGTATGCAAAGATGTACGTATACGTATTCAATTTACGCAACAAGACCGACTCTAGCTTGGCATGGGATGTGGGATGAACGGTTTGATTTGGGGCCACTGGCAGTCTAACCCATCAATTGATGACTAATGATGGGTAGAAACGAAGAGTTTATGATTCACACTCAGGGCTTTTTGATTTTTCAGGATACATGTAAATCCCTGGTAAATAAGTAATTATTATTATTTTTATCTTGTTTCAAAATGAGTAATTTTACTTCCAAAAACTAGGTTAAAAGAGTTGACATAAATCATTGGACCCCATCGTAATGTATATAATGTATCTGTGCTGTCCATCTATTTTATCATGACATTTTGGAGTATGAGCCGAAAGACGAGGCAGATCCAACGCTGAAATGGCCCACACGAAAGAAAACAGTGGAGTTAATTTGCCCACCATTGAAAGTTGTTTACTTCATTGGGCCCACATTGAGGTTTATTCATCATCCAACTGGTTCATAGGGTCACATAGATATGGATAAGGAGAAAACACAAATATCAGCTTGACCGCGAGAGGTTTTTAAATATCAGCTTGGGCGCATCATTTTTGGGCTCATGCCCTAAATTCAGATGCCATAACAAATGTGCGGTGTAGATAAGCTTCATACAGCACACATCACGGTGGGGCCCACATTTATTTAACAAGTTTCTTGATTTTAGTATTTAAAAAGTAAGCTATCACTATTGGGGAAAATGCTTTACTTACCTTAGTAAATAATTATTACTCATTTACAAGGTAATTATAGTTGTGCGGAAAAATCAAACCAGCCCTCAAATGAGGAAAGGTCTATCGTCAAATATGTATAGAGGTGTCAACGGGCAGGCTAAGGCTAGGCCAAGTTGTCCAAGGCCGGCCTCTTTTCTGTAACGTAAGCCCAAGCCCGCCCAAGAATATGATGGGTTATAATAGTTCACCCTCAGCCCCGCCCAGAATACATATATAAGACATGAAACCGTGCCCAAGAGGCAAGATCAGAGAGAGGGGAGAGGCCCAGAATACATATACAAACCACCCTGTTTCTGACCTTGATCCTAAAAATAAGGCCGGTTCAGAACTCAGGTGGGTCAAACCATAGGAAACAGTCTAAAATCATGACTAAATGGCTAAAACCTTTAAACTCATGTGGTGTGGGCCACCTGATTTTTGAAATAGCATGATTTTTTGTGAGTTCCTTCATCCTTCTGAGGCAAGTCAAATGAACGGCCTGAATGACGACCTGTGAACACCACAGCAGGCCCCACATAAAATTAATGATTGGCATTGTATGCTAAATGTTCCTACGGTGCGGCCCACTTTAGCTTTAGATCGGTCTGTCCTTTGAGTCCCAAGATGAGCATGAGAGTGCATATGATGGATGGGTCAGATCTCATGCAAGTTCCACCCATGTGGCCACCTATTAGCAGTAGATAATCCCTCTGTCCCTTCCTGAGTTAACCAGGGGTTCTTAAAACATCTATCCTTTGGCTTCTTTTCAGGTGGAAACTATATTTGCAGTTTATTAGTAACGGTATGTATCGTCCGTGAATGAGACAGTCGTATGGCCCAATATCAGCCAAAGCAATCCGATCAGTCCAAATAATGCAATTTCATGATGTTTTCTGGGGACGCGGATTGCGTCCTACCCCGGACGGTAATCCATCCGGGCAGGCCTCTGTGGGGCCCACTGTGATGTAAGTGTTTTATCCACTCTCGTTTTTCTCAGATCATGTTAAGGTATGAGTCAAAGAGTGAGTCAGGTAAAGGGCTTACTTGGACCACAAAGTGGGGATTGAACTTCCACCATTAAAAACTTATTGGGAGCTGGAGAAGTTCCGGATCAAGCTGATATTTGGTTTTTCACTTCATCCACGTCTACATGACCTTATGAATAGGTTAGATGGTAAAAATACATCACGGTGACCTTTAGGTTCCAACTGTGGTTGTGATTATCACTGCAGCTTCCTTTGGTGTGGTTCACTGGAGCAGTGGACCTGATTCATTTTTAGGTTCATACGTTAACATGATATAAAAAAATATGAACAGTATGTATATAACACTTACATCACGGTGGGCCCCACAGAGCCCTGCCCCCACGGTTACGATCCAGGTCGGGGTAGGACGCAATCCGTGTCCGTTTTCTGGAAGCATTAGGCAATAAAAATGGCAGTGGCTGGTCCAAGCATTTCCTTTTTACTATGACTAAAGCTGGCTGAATATATCTTTTTTCGCCATTAATCATGTGGCTCAAATTGTTAATAATGTGGCCCAAATTGTTAAATCACCCAAAAATGAGACAGATCCAAATTTCAAGTAAACAGAGGTAATTGAACGTCCACCATTGAAAGCTTCCTAAGGTCCACTGAAATATTTATTTTAAATCCAACCTGTTGACTAGGTCACACGGACCTGGTGAAGGGAAAACACAAATATCAAGAAGTTTTTAATGGTGGGCGTTAAATAAACACTGTTTCCTCCCGTGTGGTTACTTGGATGATAAATTGGACGCGGTTTGGCTAGTGACGCAGCACCCTTCAGCTTCCTGATGTCAAAGTTCCATGAGCCCCACGATAATGTATGTGTTTTATTCACACCGTCCATCCATTTTTTAAGCTCATTTTATGGCATGGGCTCAAACCTAAGCCGATCCAAATCTTAGGTGAAGCACACCACAGGAAACAGTTGGGATTGATTGCTTACCATTGAAATCTTTTTGGGGGGCTGGGGAAGTTTTGGATCGAGCTGACATTTGTGTTTTACCTTCGTCCCGGTCTGCGTGACATTATCAACAGGTTGGAGGCAAATAAGCATTAGTGTTCCCTAGGGAGCTTTTAACTGTGGATGTTCAGTAAACAATATTTTCGTATAGTGTAGTCCACCTGAGATTTAAATTTGCCTTATTTTTGAGATCATGCTCTGAAACAAGGTTACAAAATGGATGGATGGTGTGGATAAAACACATACGTTATAGTGGGCCCACAGAACTATGACATCAGCTAGTAGGATGGTGTTTGGTCATAGCCAGACCGCGTCGTATACGTTAAACTGGGCGCGGATTGGGTACTGCCCCACCGGTACCTTGCTAGAGCCGGACGGTACTATCAGGGGCTCTGTGAGGCCCACTGTTATATACGTATTTTATCCAAGTACCATCCATTTTGAAAGATCATTTTAGGGCATTAGACAAAAAAGGAGGCAGATTGATATCTCCAGTGGACTTCACCGGAAACCATTTTAGGGCCCACCGTGATGTTTATTTATCATCCAACCTGTCCATAAGGTCAGATGGACCTGGATGAAGGGAAAACACATAAATATCAGCTTGGTCTAAAACTTCTGTGGCCCCAAGAGGTTTTGAGTGGTAGGCATTCAATCCCCACTGTTTTGTGTAGGTGGTCCATTCGAGCTTTTTACTCGTTTCCTTTTTGGGCTCATGCCTAAAATGATCTTTTAAAATAGATTAACGGCTTGGATAAAACACATATATCACAATAAGTTCCAGGGAGCTTCTAAAAAGACCATCCATCTCTAGCTAGGTCATGGTGGGGGTAGTACCCAATCCTGGCCCCTTTAAACCTTGGGTAGGACCCACATGATACTCAAAACTGATGATTCTAACTTTTATAGTAGAATGGATCTAGACGGATGTGGATTGGGTACTACCCTCATTTGTCCTGAGCGTGGCACAAGCAGGGGCTTTGAGGGGCAACTGTGATGTATGGGTTTTATCCACACCGTCCATCCATTTTGCCATATCATCTTAGGATAAGCCCAAAAATGAGGCAAATATAAGTGTTGGTTGCTCGACTTGTTTTTAATTATGTGGGCATGCTAGAATCAATTCAACGGTTCAACCCAAACTGATCAACTTTGATCACAAGCGTCAAAATAAGCAGATATATCCAATATGAATGTATATGACCAGATTCTGAGAAGGTTGGTCATTAGCCACTTCCAGAAGTTTATAACGATCAGGTAATAATTGGAGGGTGGGGTTCTTCCTCCGAAGATGGGTTACTTTGTGTCTTCCATAACAAAGGGCTTTCAAATACCAGTGCAAATCAAACAAAAGGAAAAACTCACATTCGGTCATCAAGAGCGACCAGAAGAATGCATCTCTTGGAAGAACTACTTGATATCAGATAAAAAACAAATCTAACGTATGAGCGTAGACGTGGATTACAACTAAAGATTATAGCTAAAAATTACCACTACTTGATTACTGGTACTCTTAAGATAAGTTGAGATAAAGTAAGTTAATGTTTTTGTTTGGTTTGATTGGTATTAGACTCCTTGCTTTGTTGAATTTCATTGCTATTTATAGATTCCTAATGTAGCTTATTCCTCAAGATCTTTCTTCCATTATTGCAATGGTTGCAACAGTTGAAAAGCTTCTTTCTAAATCATTCTCTTGTTACATTTCTCTTTTGCAACTATTCCTCTTCCAAACGCCTCTCGACCACTTGCTTCACTTTTTGTTGGCCAAGGTTTTGTTTTGACTGCCCTTAGTCACTTTTTATATCTTAAACAACTCGATTGCGCTTCTTGTATATCAACCATAACATTCTATCGACCATCCACTGATATATAAAGTTAGACTTACACTAGTTGTACACTTGCAAAAAGTACTCCAAATCTTTGAAGATCTTTTTGCCCACTTCTTATTTCTCATACAATGCCACATGTCACTCCCCTATTGGCTTTCTCAGAATTACAAGAATTAGGGTACAACACCAAGATTCAAGTGGACCACACTATGCAGATTGAATGCTTACTGTTGAAACTTCTTGAGGGCTACATAAATTTTAAATCAAGCTAAGATTTGTGTTTCCCCTTTGTCCATGTCTATATGACTTTATGGACAGGTTGGATGGCAAATAAACATCACGATAGGCCCTAAAAAGGCTTTAACAATGGGCATTATTATCACTACTGCTACCTGTGGTGTGGTCCACTTGAGCTTTGGATCTGCCTCATTTTTGGGGGTTATACCCTAAAATGATGGCAAAATGGATGAACAATGTTGATAACAACCGATATATTACGATAGCCCCTTAAAGACCCAGGGACAGTGGGGTTAGTACCCAATTAGCGTTCGATCTAGATCATCATGTTTTAAGCATTCGATTGGATGACTATTATCTGTCTATTTTTCTAGCAGTTGGTTAGATGTACAAAATCTATTAGTTTAAAAGAGTTTAAAAAGAAAGATTTAAAATTTTTAGAAAAATTAGTTTTTATCTTTGTTAACCAACTTACCGTTCACAACCCCAAGTGTAGGGTTGTGATGTAGTAATAATCTCAGTAAGACTGAGGTCGAATCCACAGGGACTAATCTCGTGTGTATTCTGAAAGTAATTGGAATCAGAACTAGAAAAAGATTTAAACCTAAATCTGGAATATAAGGAAGTAATGGTGAAGTATGAAATTAGAAACTTAAGAAATTACAGGTGGGAACTAGGGTTTCCAGGGATCTACTTACAACTATTGGGATATTTCTCCTTATTTGATTTAAGGAACTCAATTGAAATTGGAGTCCTATCTTATCCAATTGGAAGATATATTAATAAAATCAGATCTGAACTTCTATCGATATAATTTTCAACGGATGGAAGTTGTAGAGATTGGAAGTGATTTCATCATTCAACCATGAACAGGAGACTATGGCAAACAACAGGATATACCAATCCAACAACCAACGTAGGAGAATTGTGAGGGTTAGAAGAGATTCCATCACCTGACCATGTCCAAGGGATGATGGTGGACAACAGAATTTACTAACTTCACAATCTCATAGCAGGAAAAGAAGATACTTCAGGCCATTGTAGATCTATTGTAATTTGAGTCACAACAAACCATTAAAAACTAAATTTATTCCTTAAATATCAAAGTAGAATCAAAGGAGTTCAACAATAACAAGAACCAAACTAGAAGAACATCCCAATCATGCTATAAGCTTCACCCCTTAGCCCTAGCTAAGGGATTTACCCAACCATAGACATGATTGGATTCAAAACCCCAGAAGAAAGCAATAAAAACTAAGAAGAAGAGAAAAAGAAATGCTTGGGAGACGGCTTCACCCATTTGCTTTGCTCCTCCAAACCTTAGATATCCTAGAAAAACTCAGGAAACTCATATTTATAAGCAAAGTTTCATAAAATCGCAAAATCGGATCAAATTTATGTAGTCTTATAAACTCTACGCAACGCCTTCGATGTCATCGAACGACCTTTAATGTCATTGAAGGGGTTTACATCCGGAAGTCATGCCTTTTCTCTTTTCGCACAATGTAAGTCTCTATGTCATCGAATTGTCCTTTGATGTCATCGAGCATACCTTCAAGTCATCGAACCAGTCCTCGAGGAATTGAAAAGGTGTCCAAAACAGTCCAACGAGTTGCTTCATAATTCTTCAGAAATTTGATGCCATCGAGCTGTGTTCGATGTCATCGAGCAACTCCTTGATGTCATCGAGAGAGGCTTCGAGTAATCGAAAACTGCACCTAATATGTCCATCGACCAACTTGATTTTCATGTAAAAATTCAATGTCATCGAGCGGTTTTTGATGTCATCGAATGATGGCTTTAATGTCATCGAACAGTCCTCGATGACACAGTCATTGTATTTTGCGCTTGTTCTTTCAGCTTCCTTCCGTCTATACTTGGTTTTCTTGGATTTTGGAGTCTTGAAATCTTCAATCTTAGTCTCCAAAGATCCATTCTTTACCTTAACAATTCTTGAGCATTAAATCCATACTTTTAGTATTCTTTCTAATCCAGGCTCGTAAATTCACCTTGCAATACAAACATGAATAAAATGGGACATTAAGCAGTATCGTGTTCATAAAACCAAGATATAAATGGGGGATAATATGCAATATTTGACTCTCAACACAATCCCTGACCAGCATTTTGTTAGTCCCGAGTAAAGTATGCATGAAATAAATCTTCCATCTTCATAGTTTAAAACCTTTTTTGCAATCTTTTGTGCAATCAAGTATGAATGAGTAGAGTCAATCAAGAAAGTGAGATTTTGGGAACCTAGAGCCGAATCACATAAGCAATCAATCAAATAGGTTCTTTATCAGTTTTAAAATTATAAACTCATGTAACAAGTTTTGCCAATTTGCTTGGTGAATATCAACTTACTCCCCCATAAGAATACTATCATTTCATAATGTTAGCCATGTTCATTATATCAAGAGTAGTTTAAAAATTCAAGCACTGACTCGAAACTTATCTCCTTATTCTTCTTTTTCAGTTTTTGATTTTATATCGACGAATACTCCTATTCATTCTTTTTTAAACATTACATCCTTTTCATAGACCTTTTCCATTCTCCTTAGAAGTGCTGTCATTCTTTAAATTGGGGCCTTTTTGTCGATCTCCTATTTTTTAACTGGTTTTTTATCTTTCAAGGTGGATAAAATTCTCCAGACTCAATTCTCAACATCTATCAATGATTCACATGCTACCTATCAGAAATTCTAGCACAACTCATAGAAAGTAAAATGATCGTATCTTGTGATTTAGATTAACATAATATTTGAACTTCCTCATAATCAATTACATGCAAGGACTTCAGTGATAGACTAGTTAATTGATCAAACTCCATTAATCCAACATTACTACTTAATTGATCAAGCTCCAACAATCCAACATTCACTTTCTACCTTCTTATCATACTCAAAGCAATCTTAAGTACACTAACTTTTGTTTCCAAACAGATTCCAACTTGAAACATTGAAAATTTTCAAAATTTTTGTAAAAATATCACTCAAAATTGAGAAAACACTGATTAGTTTACCTAATCCCCCATCCCCAACCTAAAATCTACATTTTTTTTAGAAGCAACGAAATCTACATTGTCCTCAATGTAAAAGAAATATGCATGTGATCTCACGCCCCAAACTCGAAAATCAGATTCACAGGAATTCCGATCGTCGAATCGGGTGTCGACAGCCTTCGTAGTACCCCATTCTCGGCCCCTAGCATCCATATGCCAGATTCCGATCATGGGATTCTACAAGGAGAAATTTTTTTTTCCAATGTACATTTAACTCTTAATAGGCATAACCACAAGTATACCCAAATCACAAAGGCAACATCATCATCACATATTCACTAATATAAACATTTGAATACAATGCTGAAAGGGATGCATATGTAAAAATTACAGAAGTCAGCTACATACTCCAAGCTCCACGCTGCTGCAACCTAACATCACCTACACGTATCTATCGTGCATAAGCTTATAGAAAGCTTACAGAGTGGTGTAAGTGTGTGCACAAGGTAAGTGCTAAGTATTCAACGTAATGCCATAATCATGCAATGTCGAAGTAGGTGCAAGATCATGAATCATACATTATCAGAAAGCGAAAATACTGACAAGTCCATGAGTCAAACAATATCAGAATACGCAATACAGATCAACTATACAAATGATGAACAATATCAGAATACGCGATACAGATCAATTCACGAATACTGTCAGTTGTATCTAAACCATATAAATGTAGAAACACAGGTAACCCAAAATGTCATATGCCACGGATGTAATGCAATATGCGGTGTGAATGGAATGACCATGCTGAAGTGTGAAGTCGAGATGATAGTACGTAATATCGCAGGCTATGGGGTCCATTATAAGGGACTTCTATCCAAACCAGTCTCATACCTAAATTTGGATAGTTAGACTCAATGTGGTAAATTTTCGATCTCAGGTTAGTCACGCGCCCCAACCAAAATCCTGGCCATTGCGAAGGTACACTTAACAAATAGTTATGCACTATCAGCTCAAGTGGATAGTGAATGAATGAATGAATAAGTATGCAACTCCTGCTCAATAAGTCCACATATCAATACAGTTTATCTCTGGGATCATCACCAGGGTTTAGTACACTCCAAATGGTACTGCCTCTCTCTCAGCCGCACAGCCCAAGTGAGCGTAAGAAACCTCACTATCTGCCTGACTAATAGTCTGCCAATACCTATCCGGCATGTTGATAGCGGACCCATTCACGAGCTGGTCAAACTTAGCCTAGTTATGCCCCTTACCCTCGGGGGAGGGGGTTTTAGGGCCACACCCCCTCCCAACCGACCACGACACAGTGGGAGACGCGGTCTCCTAGTATTTGGCACTCGGGCGCTTATGTATCCACTCGGTCTCGATGTTGGGGCATCCTCTGGTACCAAGAGGGTTTAAAGATTTTCACTCAGGGCCATCTATGGAAGCCCAATGCTAGAACAAATTTTCAGTGTCCCATCTGGCCATCCACAACATGCATGTGGAGACTACAGCCCTGATGTCGCTAGGGCGTACAGTAATTACAACACAATACAAGATGCATGAGTCATACAATCTAGTCATGCATCAAACCTGCGCATACCGTGCGCTCATGTGAGATTACCTCCGCCTATCAAGGAGTCTCATAACAACCTGTCTAATGACGTATGCAATGGTCAACCATATCTCATAACAAGCATGCAGATGATGCGTATGGGCATGTATGATGATGCTATGCTGACACATACTCATAATCAGTATCAATAACCGGCATCAACAATCGAATTCGACAATGTGGACATTTAACCAACATTGCCCCAAGGAATGACCTACATAGAGCCAAACATATAATGGGCCCACTTTCTCACATAAGGGCCTAATATACAACACAATGGGCCTTACTCAAGGGTTACATATACACAACAGGTGGCCCCTACTCATGGGCCTCAAATACATGACATGTGGGCCTTGCACATGGGTCTCGAATACATCAAATGGGCCATGCATCATAGGCCTAATACATATCACAATGGGCCTTGCCCATAGGCCACGAATACATCACAATGAGCCTCAACTACGGTCGCATATGCATCATATACGTCTCGACAATCGGCCTTGGCAATTGAAATCGACACTCGAAATCGGCCTCTTTACTCGGTCTCGACAATTGGAATCGACCAATACAATCGGCCTCGACAAATCGAAATCGGCCTCAATCCTCGGAATTGGCCATCGATGTCGATGAGAATGGCTTAACAAGGCCTAAGGGAAGGTCACAATGAGGACATTTAACTGTCATTACCCATTAATGTGGACATCTAACCAATATTGCTCCCAAGGAGTGACCTATATAGGGCCAGACATATAGTGGGCCCATGACCTCACATACAATCATGATGGGCCTCATTTATGTCACATCGGCCCTGTCATATGGGCCAACATACATCACATCGGGCCTTAAATACACAACAGGTGGGCCCTGCACTTGGGCCTCATACATCTCAGGTCGGGCCACGACCTATGGGCCTCAACACGTCACAATGGGCCGCAACCCATGGGCCTCAAATACAACAAGTGGGCCGTAACAATGGGCCACACCAATGGGCCAATATACATCAAGTGGGCCGCAACACATGGGCCAAATATACATACAGGTGGGCCTCAACACATGGGTCGCACCAATAGGCCAAATATACATACAGGTGGGCCTCAACACATGGGCCACACCAATGGGCCAAATATACATACAAGTGGGCCTCAACACATGGGCCGCACTAATGGGCTAAATATACATACAGGTGGGCCTCAACACACACCAATGGGCTAAATATACATACAGCTGGGCCTTAACACATGGTCCGCACGATCTACAAGTGGGCCTCATCAATGGGCCACAAATACATCCGAGTGGGCCTAATGGATGGGCCATAAATACATCAGGGTAGGGCCCACCATAATGGATATTCTCCATCTAATCTTATTATAAGGTCACAAAGACCTGGATAAAGAGGGAAAGCAAATATCATATTGATCCAAACTTCTCTGCACCCAAAAAGGGTTTCAATGGTAGATGTTCAAACCTCCACTCTTTTCTACAGTGGTCCACCTGGTAGACAGCGTGGATATAGAATAAATACTTAATGGTGAGTCCACACTGATGGACGGTGTGGATAATAAATGCATCACGGTGGAGTCCACACTGATGGACAGTGTGGATCAAATCCACAATCATGGTGGGACACACATACAATGGACAGTGTGGAACAACATATACATCATGCTAAACACCCACCGCCCAGACAATGGACGGCTGGGGTAAAACACATACCTCATGTTGGATACCCACACATGTACGGTGTGGATCTAAAGCTTACATCAGGGTAGTGGACCACTGGTGTGAATAATAAATATATACATCACATGGGACCCACGTGCTGGGCAGCGTGGATGCAACACACGTATTAGGGCAGGCCCCTGGATGGTATGACTTTTACATAAATGTCAGGTGGGTTCCCACGTGGCCAATACAACAGGTGGATTCCACCTTCCCACGTGTTCTCCTGAGATTTGGATCTATCTCATTCTAATGCCATAAAATAATCTCTGAAATTGGTTGGACGGTAAGGGTACAGCGCATGCATCATGGTGGGTCCCACCGTCCAGGGACTGGACGGTGCAGATAGACATACATCACGATTATGGCCCACAGAGCTTGCTGCGTCATTATAGCAGCAATAAGGCTGGTGTACGGTACCCAGCCAAGTTGCTTCCCCTGCAGCAGGCGGGCCCCATAGATCAAACGGATGGACAATAGGGATAAATACATACATCAAAGGTGGCCCCACCCCACACGTTCTACACGTGTGGGTGGGTCCCATCCACCAGAGAAAAATGGACGGACGGTTTGGATGGGGGTCCACACAGCAGCTGGGCCCCTTGTCGCTACTGCTTTAGCGCTACAGGTGGGTCCCACGTAGGGCCCACCATCATATATATGTTATGATATATCATTTTATAATTATATTATATTATATATTTTATTTTACTTTATCTCTTATAGCTAGATAGTACACCCCATTGTCAGTTCACCTTCTCTGTTAGGATATGTATGTGGGTCCCATGTATAGGGTCCACCACAATGTTTATTTGCCATTCAATCTGTTAATAAGGTCACACAGACCCGGATGAGGAGGAAAAACAAATTGCATAATGATCCAAAACTTCTGTGATAACCCAAAAGGGTTTCAATGGCAGACATTCAAGCAACACTGTTTCCTGCCGTGTGGGCCACCTGAGTTATATATACGACTGATTTTTGGGGAAAACCAGTTCCAAAAAGGGAACCCATCAAATGCACGGTGTAGATGTGCAACATACTTCGTGGTGGGGCCTGGTGGGGCCCACCATTCCACCTTTAAACCAGTAGCGAGGACATTGCTTACTGCAGCGTCCAGAGGACGCTGACAACAATAGGGACGTCCATGTGTATGTGTTTTTGTTTATTTATTTTTTTGTTAATCTACGGATTCTTATATGTGGGGCTCGTATTAGACAAATCCACACCGACTACTGGTCTCCTTAGCTCGTAATAGAACTAACGAGTCCAATATGCAATATTTTTGGTGTATAGAAACATCACAGTGGGCCTTAACCGTTTAAATCACCTAAAACCACTGTTTCCTGCATTATGGCCTGCCAGAGGTTTAGATCGGCTTCACATTTCGGCTCAATGGCTAAAGTGAGATGGGAAAAAAAGGTGGACGGTGTGGATTAAATCCATACATTAAGGTGGGGCCTGCATGAGCAACCCGTCCAAAAGCATAAACCAAGCAATTTTTGTTAGTACACCCACTGTGCAACGTCCACCGTCTACGGATGCTGGACGTGGATGTATTTATCAAGGTGGTTCCCACGTGTGGGTCGCACGGCTGGTGGGTCCCATGTGGACGTGGCCCACTTGATTAATTGGTATTTGTGTTTTCCCATCATCGTTAAGTAGGGCCCACATGGCATGGACGGCCGTGGGGTCCATTTGATGGACGGTTTGGACATCACATACATCAAGGTGGGATACATTTGAGTGAGCCACACGACCATCTCATCACACCAAAATAATGAAAGAGAGAGAGAGAAAGAAGCACCCACCTTAGATCTCTTCTTCCTTCTTCCGCCAATGCATGCTAGAGCTCCAAAGGAGCAATTACAACGGTTGAGATGGACTTTGGATGGTGGAGATGGGAGGTAGGAAGGTGGACTACACAAGCTCTATCCATAGAGCTTGGAGCTTGGACGTTTTTGGCTTTCATGGATTACTTGAGAATTGGTTTGAAAGAGAGAGAGAGATGTGATGTAATAAATGGAGGATATGGTACTTGTTGACTTGTTGGTAAGAAAGGAATGGGATGAGTATGGGTGTTGTTGACTTTGGGTGAGAGAGAGAGATGGGTAGGGTATTGGTTTATTTGACTTGATTGATTGATGGATTGATGTGAAGTGTCCTAGAGATTCCCTTGAAATTCGCAATGCGTGGTGTTTTCCTCGAACTGAACGCGGGCCCACATCTCCTGGCCTGGGTATCGCATCGGCGTGCGAGACGTGGCATCAGAACTGCAGTGACGGCGCGATCGCAAGGGTATAAGTCTTGGGTCGAGCTGACTCTGGAATACGGGATACGACCCAGGGTTGCATGCAATTACTGATAATAAATCGCGGGTCGCCAAAATTCGACCGGCAGGACTGCAGAAACCTACAGAACGGTACGGTATAGGATACGGGCCTTACATGTAATGTATATAAGACAATGAAAAGAAATGGAATGGTGATGGAAAGATAGTACCTGGAGGAAGGAAGTTTGAAACTTTTCCACGGATCTCAGTATAAAACAAAACTCAATAGAGTATAAGTAAACTACCTTAAACAGCAGGAAGCAAACTATCCTAATCCTAAATCATATGAAAGCAATAAACCTAACTATACCTTCGTCAGACTAGGAGGTCAATCTCAGTAAACAGGATCAATCAGAGGTATGGACATATCTTTTGAATTAAAAATTTCAACAAATGGCTTTAAACAATGTCCATTCACTTTAAAAGCATTGCCATTGTTCGGATTCTGAATCTTGACGTCCCCATGAGGATAGATATTAGTAACTATGAAAGGGCTAGTCCAACGAGAATGGAGTTTACTAAGAAAAAAAGATGTAACTGAGAATTATACATAATGACCTTCTGACCTGCTGTGAATGATTTTCGAAGAATATGTCGGTCATGAAACACCTTCATCCTGTCTTTGTAAATTCTCAAGTTCTCATATGTGTCATTCCGGATATCCTCAAGTTCATTCAATTGTAGTTTGCGTAGTGAGCCAGCATTGTCCAAATTAAAGTTCAGATTTTTAATAGCCCAGTAGGCTCTATGTTCCAACCTCACAGGTAAGTGGCAAGCTTTCTCATAAAAAAATCTAAAGGGAGACATTCCAATGGGGGTCTTAAATGCAGTACGGTAAGCCCATAAAGCATCGGTCAAGCGAATTGACCAGTCCTTACGGTCAAGGTTAAGCATTTTTTTTTCAAAATATGCTTAATTTTCCTATTGGAATGTAACACCCCATACTTTTTAACACTCAGGTGTTACTGTGAGAACCAAACTTAGGATAAATACAACCTGATGTATTTGAACATTCACCCTCATTCTAGCTTGATTTGATGGTTGAGAGTAATCTTTGCCCATTAACCAACCTATCCATCCATTAATTCCCAAGATGGGCCATATGTCATCCCAAAATCGAATCATACATTGTCGATCTTGAGTCATAAATTGTGAGATCTATCGTCCACTACATCCTTGATGACCCAATGATTAATCTACACCTAAAACATGCAATCTAACTGATAAATACTTAAGTAACCGTCTAATCCCACCTAAGATTCCCTTAAGAACCCTAAGTGTCACTAATGACCAAGTTAAAAATTGATCTGACCATAGATTGATCGTTACCAACCATCAATTAGTGCATCCATCCGTTGATTTTCGATATGCACCATCACACCACCAAATGGACCTACTTTTGAGGTTTTAATCTCCTTGATAAACAAATCAAACCATCTATTGCTTATGTTTAAACTATGTATCATCGAATCCATCAATCCTTAGCCTTAAAAAAGGGGCATGAATGATACAAGGTTGTACTATAGGAATTAGGCTGCAAATCTAGCCATAAGCCACTGGGTGGATAGTCCTTGGGCTCCTAAAACCCTTGAATCGGTGATGATCAGGTTTAGGAAACAACTTGATCATCAAATTTGCAAAGATCTATAATGATCATAAAATCATAAAATATGGCCCCTGAAGGCTTGGATCTGTCTCACCATTGGCCAACTTCCCTAATAGGGCCAACAGAACTTGATGAACGGAGTGGATCTATCAAGATCATCTCTGTGGGCCCCACCTCTGATGCGTGTGCATGACCCATGCGTGCACTCGCTGTGCACTAGTCCAGGAGACCCAGTCAAATCAGGTTTGACCGCAAAACACGAAAGAGAGGATTTTTCCTTCTTTTTAAAAATTTCGCCTGCGTTTGGACGAACGGACAACGTCCGTTTGGGACGTGTTATGGCCCACCATGATTGTCCATATGGATGATCCAAACCGTCCATCATGTTTAGGGTGAGGGTCTGACTAAACCCCATCCAGTTTCGTACACTGTCACATGTGTACATGCATACAATCTCGAGCGCAACAGTACTGTGCACGACTAGATTTGCCAAAAATGGGAAGATTCGGTTCCTCCCTCCTTTACACGCTAGCAATCCATGTGCCTTCTCCACATCCCATCCTAGCCTTACATCTCAAGACATCCTAGCCCTTCGTACTAGGGCTTTCTCAATAGCCAAACGAGTTTTCACCCGATGCCGCAAGTGAAATCAAACCTACTAAGTGGAAATTCTCATCACCGTCTATTAGGTGGGCCCCACAGTGTCCCAAATCTAAGCCACCTGGATGCCTCAGATCAAGGAATTAACCACCCAGTAGCATTCCACCATTACCAGTGGGGTCATCTTCCTTGTGCGGTTGAAAGACCCACCATCCTTTAGTGGGCCCCTGTTTTATTATTAGGAGCGTCCACCTGGTGGCCCCGAGCACTAGATGACTCTTTATAACAATAGATCTAAGCCATGCATTCAAAACAGGGCGCAATTGATCAATCACTTCTAACTGAGTTCGCTCGAGATAAGGCTTAGAGCCGTTAAAACCATAGCTTGCCACTGACCAGTCACATTTGCACCATCCATAACAGGAGCCAAAGGGCCTATAAAGGCTTCTCTTAGGGTGCTCCTCTCCCGGATTAGAAAAAGAAAGAGAGTTAAGTCGGGGCCACTGCATCGGGACACCTCACCGAGTTGCGGGTTGGTTTCAGTACAGCAACCCTGTTGGACAGGTTGGAAGTAAGAGAGAAAGAAGAAGGTGGAGAGAAAGAGGGCAAGAGAATAAGGGAGAGAGGGATGGTGGTCATTATTGCTACCGCATTTTGGTTGGGCCGACTTTGTAACTGAGTTTGGGTCGAGTCGCTGCTTAGCATGCCGCACCAGCTAGACTCGGACCATGTTCGGTCTGAGTCTAGTCGTCGGCCTTGTTTGGTCGTCAGGGAAACAACCAGAAGGAAGAACTAGAGAGAGAGAGAGAGATAAGTGCGACTATGCTACCGCACCGAGCCGGGTGTGAAAGAAGTTGCTACTGAGCTCGAGCTTAGGTCAAGCCAACAGAGGTTTGGTCGGGTCAGCTGCTAGATGGTGAAAAACAAAGAAAAAGAGAAGAAAAAGAAAAGAGAGAGAGGAGGATGGCAAAGAAGGAAGGAAGAGAGGAAGAAAAATGAGAGGAGTGTAGAGTGGAGCCGCACTCCTGTTTGAAGTTGAGTCGAGGGTGGATGCACTAGGCCATTGTCCGAGCTTGGGTTAAGTCCCGCCCGGTCCATGCCTGTAACACCCTGTACTTTTCAGTACTCGGGTGTTACCAACAAGACCAAATTTAGTATAAGCACAATATGATGCATCTACGCATTCGCCCTCGTCTTGGCTTGATCTAATGGTTGGGATAGACCAACCCATCCATTTGTTAGTTATTGAGAGAAGTCATCACATCTTTTAGGATACAAGTTACACCACCTACTGTTTAGTGCATCCTTAGTAGATCAAATGGTAATCCACACCTAAGCCATCTGACCCTCTAAGCATAGAATCAGTGGTTAGATCCCTACTTACACTTACTTTAGGACACCTGGAACTAGTGAGGAGTCAATATGAAATACTCGTGCTTCTGGATTACAAGATCCACTGTTCATCGTGTTCTTAACAACCTATGACCAAACCACACCTAAACCACACGATCCAATTTAAGTTTGACCACTTGAAGAATGTGAACCAATATATCGAAGCATACATCACTGGTTTTGGGACCCAAATCAATATATCCACTGATCATCGAGTCTAGGTAATTTGATTGGGCGAGTCAGCCGATAGATTATACCATTGGAACATCTGCATATAAATCTAACCGGCGGATTTCAGTTAAACAATCCATAGGACCCTTTAGGGTCCGGTTTAGTCACATTTGATAGCGATCCGACTGTTAAATCATTGAAGATAACCACTTGGACATTTGAATGGGTAGATATGGTTAGCCTTCCACTTATACAGTCTCAGGGATATCTAAAACTAGTGAAAAATGAATCTAGAACATCTGTGTCGTCAGCTCTCAAGAAATTGAGGATCAATGGTTAGATATAAGGTCGATCATTAGATTAGGACCTCTCATCATCTGTCTGGAGTTATGATCATCCAAGTGACCATTAGATTTCACCTAGACATTTCGATTGACTCTTAGGACCATGGATAACCTGTTCTGGAGCGATAAAGGTGACGAGATTCACAATCCTGAGAGCAATCGAAGTGTAAGACCATTTAAGTATGTAAATGGCTATCAAATCTACCCTAAATCTGATTATAAACTATTAGGTCTGCTGGGGAACAGATTTGGAAGGATCTGACCATTAGATCAATGAGAATCTACGGTTAAAGTTCAATATTTTAAAGTATGACCCACCTGAGTTTTTGGATCAGCCTGATCTTTGGTCAGGGCTCATATTTGGACCCATGGGATTTGATCGACGGGCTAGATTTCACTTAACGTTACCATGGGCCGCGCAAACCACTAATCAAACACGAACTTGGTGTGTATGGCCCTCCTAAGCCATGGATCTGCCTCATTCTTTGGACTGGGCCATAATATGGGCTGACAAAATAGATGAACGGTGTAGATTGGCATAGATCACAACATGGACCCCACGTTTGATTAGTGCATGTGCATAGATAGTGTGCACACACTGTGGACGAGACTAAGCTTCAGGTTAAAAAAGCTTTGACCCGATAAATGTAAGGCCCGTATCCTAGTCCGTACCATTCCTTAGACTCCCGTGATCCTCCCCGTCGAATCCCGGTGACCCGCAACCTGGAGTCAGCATTTGCGCGTGACTCTAAGTCTTATCTCATATATCTGAGTCGACTCGACCCGAGACTTGTACCCTAGCGACCGCACCGTTGCCATAGTTCTAACGCCGCGTCTTGCACACCGATGCGATACCCAGGCCAGGAGTTGTGGGCCCCTGTTTATTTCGAGAAAAATGCCGTGCTTTGCAAATCCCAAGATAATCTTTACCATCCATCACATCAATCAATTAAGTACTAGTCAAGTACACAACCCATCCCTCTCTTACATAAGCCTTTCCAAAGTCTCTCTCTCTCTCTCTCTCTCTCCACCCATCCCTTTCTTACACCACAGCATCCCTCTCTCCCATCCATCATTCCATCCCATCCCACTTCTCTACCCGTTCTAAGCAATCCTAAGGAGAGAAAATCTTAAGGATAGAAAGAGCCAAGTGTGTGTGGCCCACTTCCTACCCTCTCATCTCTCATCCTAGCCCTTCAATCTCTATCATCTTCCATTAAAGTTGAAGCCAAGGAGCTTAGCATCCCAAGGAGCTAAGAAGAAGATCCAATCGGTGGGTGATATTAGGATTTCCACCCTTGATTTCTATTTGAGGGCCTACTTGTGGTGGGACCCATTTTGATGTATGTGTTAGAGCGTGGTGGAGCTCCTCCCTTCATCACACTGTCTCTCTCTCTCTCTCTCTCTTCCCTATTTATAGCTCACCATGATGCAAGTATTTTTGCCGTACCTTTAGTGGGCCACAACACTGTCTAAGCGGGGCCCACCTCGTTGCCACGTCTGGGGCCCACCATTGCTGTCCGTTTTGGATTGGCCTAGACCATAGTGATAACACAAATATCAGTTTGATCCAAACTGGTGAGCCACGTTGACGTGGACCCCACCTTGATGCGTGATCCATCTGACACTGTCCATCTGATTGTGTTGGATGCTGGGCCAGCAGCCCAGCTATATAGCTGTTGTTTAGCATTAGTAAGTTCTATGACTGATCATGAGGTATGTGTTATACCAACCGTCCATCCTCACCGTCCATGTGGGACCACCTGATGATGTGTTGTAATCCAAGCCATCCACCTTAGGACGTGGGGCCACTGCGATGTATTATCCACACCGTCCCACTTTAATGGTCCAGATCTAGCACGTGTGGGCTGCATCATAGTAGCAGTAGTCCAGACCATTGACCGTCTGTATGGAAGGCCCAACAAATGTCAGCTTGATCGAGTGGGCCACCACGTGGCACCACCCTGATATATGTGTTTTGCCACACCGTCCAGACCCTGGACAGTGGGGCCCTGATCTGATGTATGTGTTTTGCATCCACACCGTCCAGCGTGGGACGGTGCTGGATGCACCATGGTATATATGTTCTATCCACACCTTTCATGGGACCCACGTGCTATAATCCTGACCGTCCAAATCATGTGGGACCCACTAGATTAACTAACGATAGGTGGGACCTGTAGTGACGTCACCAAGTTCTGTGAAGCTTACCATGATGTAAGTGTTTCATCCACACCGTCTGTCACGCCCCAAACCCGAAAATCAGATTCACAGGAATCCCATTGCCAAATCTGGTGTCGACAGCCTCCGTAGTACCCCATTGTCGGCTCCTAACGTCTAGACGCCAGATCCGATCCTGGGATCCTACAAGGAGGATTTTCCAATGTACATTTAACTCGTAATAAGCATAACCACAAGATTACCTAATTCACAAAAGCAACATCATCATCACATATCCACTAATATAATCATTTGAGTACAATACTGAAAGGGAAATACATATATATATAAAATAAAATAAATCAAAGCTCCGAAAGACCGCTGCACGCTCCAGGCTCAATGCTGCTGCAACCTAACATCACCTGCACGCATCTATCGTGCATAAGCTTATAGAAAGCTTAGAGGGTGGTGAAAGTGTGTGCATGAGGTAAGTGTCAAGCACACAAATATCAGAGTAAGCGGAAATACTGACAAGATCAGGAATTATCAGAGTAAACAGAAGCACTGACAAGTTCATGAGTTATATAATATCAGAGTATGCAATACAGATCAATTATGCAAAGGAGGAGTCAAGGAGAGCCAAATATCAGATGCCGATGGTATAATGCAATATGTAAACTTGCTAAGTCTGTCTAGGCCATATAAGTATAGAAAATATAACAACCCAAAATGTCATGTGCATGCGGATGCAATATGCGATGCGAATGAAATTACCAAGCTGGAGTGTGAGGTCGGGATGATAGTACGTAGTATTGCAGGCTACGGGGTCCATCACAAGGGACTTCTATCCAAACCAGTCCCATATCTAAATTTGGATAGTCAGACTCAATGTGGTAAACTCCTGATCTCAAGTTAGTCGCGCGCCCAACTGAAATCTTGGCCATGCGAAGGTACACGTAACAAATAGTTACGCACCACCAGCCTGAGTCGATAGTGAATGAATGAATGAATGAATATGCAATTACTGCTCAATAAGTCCACATATCAGTACGGTTCCTCTTTCGAAAATCACCGGGGTCTATTACACTCCAAACCAGATTGCCGCCCCATCGCGCGCAACAAGGTGAGTGGAAGAGACCTCACTATCCACCCACCAATATCGGGCCCGGCTCGTCGATAGCGGACCCATTCCTTGAGCTGGTCAGATTCAGCCTAGCATTGCCCCCTCCTCTCGGGTAGATAAGGCCGTACCCCCTTCCAACCGACCACGACACAGTGGGAGACGCGGCCTAACGGTATACGGCCCTCATGCGCTCATGCATTCACTCGGTCTAGACGTTGTAGCAACCTCTGGAGCCAAGAGGGTTCTGGAACTTTCACCCAAGGATATCTATAGCACCCCATGTAGAATAGATTTTTAGTGTCCCATCTGGCCATCCACGAAATACCTGTGGAGGCTACGACCCTGATGTTGCTAGGGCGTATGGTGGTCATATCACATAAATGTAAGATGTATGAGTCACATAGTCCAATCATGCATCAATCCTGTGCATGTCATGCTCTCATGTGGGGCAACTTCGCCTATCAAGGAGCCCTATGTACAACCTGCCTTATGGCATATGCAATGGTCAATCACATCTCATAACAAACATGCAGATGATGCGTATGGGCATGTATTATGATGCTATGCTGTCACATACTCATAATCGGTATCAATAACCGGCATCAACAATCGGCCTCGACAATGTGGACATTTAACCAACATTGCCCTCAAGGAGTGGCCACATAGAGCCAAACATATAATGGGCCTACGGCCTCACACAAAGGCCGAATATACAACACGATGGGCCTTACTCAAGGGTCACATATACACAACAGGTGGACCCTACTCATGGGCCTAATACATATCACAATGGGCCTTGCCCATTGGCCATGAATACATTAAAATTAGCCTTACCCATGGGTCATGAATACATTACAATGGGCCTTGCCCATGAGCCTCAAATACATGACATGTGGGCCCTACACATGGGTTTTGAATACATCAAATGGGCCATGCATCATGGGCCTAATATGTGTCCCAATGGGCCTCAACTACGGGTTGCGCGTACATCATATAGGTCACGACAATCGGCCGTGGTTATGAAGTCATTCATCTACAGCGAATGGGCCCCACTTATTTGGGTTAACCCATGAAGAGAATGGGCCTAACAAGGCCTAAGGGAAGGTCACAATGAGGACATCTAACTATCATTGCCCATCAATTTGGACGTCAAACCAACATTGCTCCCAAAGGGGTGGCCTACATACGGCTTAACATATAATGGGCCCATGGCCTCATGTACAATCATGATGGGCCTCATTTACTTCACATGGGCCTCGTCACACGGGCCAACATAAATCACATCGGGCCTCAAATATACACAACAGGTGGGCCTCGCACCAGGGCCTTGAATACATCTCAATGGGCCTCTTCTGCCAAGTGGGCCACATCACATGGGCCACACTATATGGGCCACACCAACGGACTTCATGTACATCAAATAGGTCACACCGATGGGCCTCATGTATATCAAATCGGGCCCACCCTTATGTATATTTGAGATCCGACCTATTCACAAGTTAACATAGAGATAAGTGAAGTGGAAATAATATAGGGAACTAGGGGGCCATAGAAGTTTTGAATGGTGGATGTCACTATCCACTGCTTCGATGGTGGGGCCCATTTGAATTTTAATTCTGACTCATTCTTTATCTCATACCATGAATGGTATCTCAAAATGGTTGGATGGTATGGATACAACACATGCATCATGCATGATGGGTCCCACCGTCCAAATAGTGGACGGTGTAGATAGACATGCATCATGGGGCTACAGAACTTACTGAGTTCAACTCACTAGCGATGTAGCTGGTATGAGGTACCCAGCCAACTCGTTCTCCTGCTGGTGGATCCCACCGTCCCAAACTGATGGACGGTGGATACAACACATAAAGTATGGTGTGGTCCACGTCCCATGCTGGACGTACACAACAGCATAGTTGCTGCACGTTGCAGCTACAGCTACTTTATGAAGGCGGAGATGGGTCCCACGTAGTGCCCACCCTCAAGCAATATAAAATATATCTGTAAATATATACTGTACATGCAGCTTTTCTTCGTTAAAAGAGAGAGGTGGGTCCCACGTGGGGCCCACCCTCACATGCCATATATATGATATATTATATATAATATATATTATACTGCTACACAACAACTTTTATGTACAAAAGAGAGGGCAGAGGTGGGTCCCACGTAGGGCCCACCCTCTCATATTATAATATATATGTTACATCCAACGTCCGGCCCTTGGGAGGCCTGGACGGTCACCTACATCAAGGAGGGCCCCACACGAGGGGTGTGTCCCACCGTCAGATGGACGGTGGACATAATACATGCATCATGGTGGGGCCATCTTATACGGATGGCGGCATGGATGGATCCTATGGACCCCACAGTCCGTCCACAGCCATATCAGTACACACATGTCAGTACACACTCCATGTTAGCCACCTCCACAGGATCGATACCAAGACCTCCAGTGCTGAAACGAGGTATATTTCACTCGGTTTGCCACCTGAGCTATGGGGCTGAGTGTGCACACGCACCAAGGAGGGCCCCACACCGACGTGGTCCCACCGCCCAGCGACGGTGGACGGTTTGGATAAAACACATACACCATGGTGTGGCCCCACACGTGGGGTGGAGGGCGTGGATGGAGCCCATGGACCCCACTGTCCATACACACTCCACTGTTAGCTACTCCCACTGCCAGCCACACTACACTATTAGCCACTCACGTCAGTCCACACTCACCGTCAGAACACTTCACTGTTAGCCGCACCTCCACTGGTGCATCCGCCAGGACTGACGATATGGATGTACACCTCACAAGGTGGATCCCACATGGCCCACCTGTTTTGGATTAGCATGATCTTTGTGTTTTGCCCATGGCACGTACTAACCATGAAAACAGTGAGGTCCACATCAATGGATGGCGTGGATCATGCATCAAGTGGGCCATAGGCCATCATACACGAAAAAAATGGGGGGAGAGAGAGAGAGATAGAGAGAGAGAGAGAGAAGAGGGTGGAGGGGCCCCGCCACTATGGGGCCCTCTTTGATACAAAGCATACATCAAGGTGGGTCCCACGATAAGTGGGCCCTTAAATTACAAAATAAAATAAATAAGTGGAGATCCAAGATCACCCACCGATTTCGCTTTTTCTAGGCTCCATGGACTCCTTAGCTTCTTGTCTTCAACTTTAATGGAGGAAGATGAGGATTGGATGACTAAGATGGAAGATTAGGTAGTAGGGAGTGGGCCATACAAAGCTTTTCTCATGGAACTTTCTAGCTTGGACGTTGGGTTGCTCTTGGGAGGAAAATGAGAAATGAGAGAGAAAGGAGTGGTGTAAGGGATATGTCATGGGAATGTATGGGTTGCCTTGACTTTTTGGTAAGATTGGGATGGGATAGGTATGGGTGTTGTTGACTTGTGGGTGAGAGAGGGATGGGTGTGATGGGGTAGGTACTTGACATATGAAGTGATTGATGAGTACTTGATTGATGTGACATGTTGTAGAGATTCTCTTGGGATTGCAAATGCATGGCGTTTTTCTCGTACCGAACGCGGACCCACATCTCCTGACCAGGGTATCAGATCGGCGCATGAGTCATGGCATCGGAACCGCAGCGATGGCGCGGTCGCAAGGGTACAATTCTCGGGTTGAGTCAATTCAGGTTGACGGCGTGTGACTCAGGGTCACGCACAAATACCGGTTAAGAGTCGAAGATTGATGAAATTTGACCGGGAAGACCGTGGAAGTCCATAGAATGGTATGGTCTAGGACACGGGGCTTACACCGTCCACTATTTGGAGTAGAAATCCACTTGATGTATGAGTTTTATCCTAACAGTCTGTCCCTTGTTGGGACGTGGACCCCATCCACGTGGCCCACCTTGCATGTATGTAATGGATATCCAGGCCATTCATCCCCGGACATTGCAGTGGGGTGCACCATGATGTATTTGTCTAGCCATACCATCCATCTATTTGATAGGCCATGGGGCCCACCCCACACGTGCATCATGTGTGCGAGTGGGGCCCATGTTAATGTATGTATCCTGTATCCACACCGTCTAGAGTGCTGGACAGTGCTGCATGTGGGCCGGCTGTGATGTATGGGCTTATCCACGCCGTCCGTTTGCTGGACGGGTGGGGACCCCTTTAATGTATATGATTCATCCTTGATGTCCACGTAGGACCCAGGTGATGTATGTGCCTTATATCCTGACTGTCCACATGGGATGTGGACCCCATGATGATGTATGTGGTGTATAATCCACACCGACCGACCATGAACGGTGGGCCCACCTGCTATGTAATCGCAGGGCCCACCATGTTGTACGTGTTTCATCTATGCCGTCTCCTTATGTGGCCCACCTTGTGATATTTTGCATATTCGTACTGTCCATCCACGTGGCCCCCATGTGATGAATGTGTTTGATCCAAGTTGTCCATCTGGTGGGGCCCATTTGGAATGTGCAGGGCCCACCCTAATATGATGTATTCGTGTCCCATCTAGAGAGGCCCAATGTGATATGTATATGACCCATTTGATGAGGCCCAATGTGATATATTTGTGGCTCATCTGGAGAGGCCCAATGTGATGTATTTGTGGCCCATTTAATGAGGCTCAATGTGATGTATATGAGGCCCATGTGATGCGGCCCACTTAATGTATATGAGGCCCATGTGATGCAGCCCACTTGATGTATATGAGGCCCATGTGATGCGGCCCATTGTGATATGTGAGGCCCATATGATCAGGCCCAATGTGATGTATGTGAGGCCTATGTGATGAGGTCCATTGAGATGTATTTGAGGCCTATGGTATGTGGCCCATTGTGATGTATTTGAGGCCCGTGGGATGTGGCCCATTGTAATATATGTGAGCCCCTTGAGTGAGGTCCATTGAGATGTATGTGAGGCCCATGAGTGAGGTCCAATGTGATGTATATGAGGCCCAATTGTGATATGTGATTCCACAATGATGTATTTAATGATGTTTATGATGCCCATGTATATTCCTAGTTGGTATTAAAATGGGCCATGCCTTGGGAGCAGTGCTGGTTAAATGTCCACATTGTAAGGGCAATGGTGGTTAAATGTTCGTATTGTAACCCTCCCTAAGGCCCATTTTTAGGCCCATTCCCATCTAGCTTGAGTGGGCTAACCCAAACTATTGGGCCCACATTATGGAATATGCTTCCACCATGCCTTGTAGAGCCCACCTTGTGCTTATTGGACCCTTAGGAAGCCCAGATTGCTACGTGATGGGACGGGCAAGGAAGCCCACTCCTTATTCTTAGGCCCATTCTTGATATGAGTAGGCCATCTAGGCCCATCCTTGATATGAGGAGAGTACATCATCACCATAGATGGAAAGATTGGTGGTATTAGGTTTGGTATATCCACTGTTGAGGACCGATCCTCATGTTATGGATTAGATCTGCTGTCCTTCTATGAACCCCACCATATATATAAGCCGATTATTGATTACGACTATGTTGGTATACGTACTGAGTATGTGTTAGCATACCATTGTGATTGTATGAGGCCTATTGTGACTATATGAGGCCCATTGTGATTGAATGAGGCCCATTGTATGGTTGTATGAAGTCCATTGCAATTATATGAGGCCCATTGTGATTATATGAGGCCCATTACGATTATATGAGGCCTATTGTGATTGTATGAGGCCCATTGTGATTATATGAGGCCTATTGTGATTGTGTGAAGCCCCTTCTATGTGCGAGGCCCAATTGTGATGTGTGAGGCCTAGTATATGATTGTGTGCACGCCACTCGTTCATTATTATGGGCCATCAGCCACCTTATATAGGCCCATTATGATGTATATGATTATAATCATGCTTAGTATACTTCATGATACATGCCCATACGCATCATTTGCATGCTTGTTATGAGGAGTGATTGAGCATAGCTTGTACCATTAGGTTGATCGTTTATGAGACTCCCTGAGAGACGGAGTTACCCTACATGAGCACGCGGTATGCTCAGGTTTGATGCATGACTGGATAGTATGGCTCATGCATCTCGTATTTTGTGCCCTAATGACATTAGGGTTGCAGCCTCTATAGGCATATTGTGGATGGCCAGATGGAACACCGAAAATATTTGATTTGAGCATATGGGCACTTTAGATGTTCGTGGGTGAAAGTCTCTAAACTCCTATGGCTAGGGGATGCTCCAACATATAGATCGAGTGGAAAACATGAGCGCCGAGTGCCGAATACCAGGAGGACATGCTTCCCACTGTGTTGTGGTTAGTTGGGAGGGGGTTGTGGCCTTACCCGCCCGAGGGTAGGGGCAAAGCTAGACTAAGTTTGACCAGCTCATAAGTGGGTCCACTATTGACAAGCCGGGCCGATATTGGTAGGCGGGTAGTGAGGTCTTTTCCACTTGTTGGGCTGCGGGCCGGTAGGGGCGGCAACCAGCTTGGAGTATACTAGACCCCGGTGATGATCCCAGAGATGTACAATACTGATATATGGACTTACTAAGCAGGAGTTACGTACTCAACATTTGATTGATTCATTCATTCACTATCCACTCGGGCTAGTAGTGTGCAACCGAATCATTATGTGCACCTTCATAGTAGCTAAGATTTCGGTTGGGGCGCACAACCAACCTAAGATCAGGAGTTTACCACATTAAGTCTAGTTATTTAAATTTAGGTATGAGACTAGTTTGGATAGAAGTCCTTTGTAATGGACCCCACAGCCTACGATACTACGTACTATCATCCCGACTTTACACTCTAGCTTGATCATTTCTTTCACACCGCATATTACATTGCATCCCCAGTTCATGACATTTGGTTTACCACGACCCCACATTGCATAGCCGATCTGCATTGCATACTCCGATATTATATGACTCATGGACTTGTTAATATTTCTGCTTACTCTGATATTGTATGACTCATGGACTTGCCAGTATTTTTGACATTATATGATTTATGGATTTGTATTGTATACTTGACACCTGCGTTATGCACATACGTACACCACCCTCTAAGCTTTTTATAAGCTTATGCATAATAGATGCATGCAGGTGACGTTATGACGCAGTCGAGCTGAGGCAGGAGCGTGCAGCAAAGCTTCTGGAGTTTTAATACCTATCTTGTATTTTCCTTTCATGTATTGTACTCAAGTTTTTGATTATAGTGGATATGTGGTGATGTTTTTAAGACTTGGTTATGCTTCTTTTTTTACAAAATCCTCTTTGTAGGATCCCAAGATCAGAATCTTGCACATGGGTGTCGGGAGCCGAGAATGGGGTACTACGGAGGTTGTTGGTGCTGGATTCTACAATCGAGAATTTTGTGAGCCCGGTTTCTGAGTTTGGGGTGTTACAATAAAAGTCTAAAAATTTTAAAATCCTCAGCCATTCTCCCGCCCAATGAGGATTCAAACAGACCCGTTCATCTATAACTGATGATGGGCCACCATTAGACCCCGTTTTGGAAATCCAAATTGTCCATCTTCTAGATGGGGTCCCACTGACCCTAACCATGTTAAGATCCACTGTCGAAAGTCAACTGCATAAGTTCGGTTAGCGACCGATCAAACATTGCTAAGAGAGAGAGAGCTGACGAGGAGAGAAGATCCATGTCGGCAGCGGCTTGCTGGTAAATCTGACCGTTCTGAGTCGTCAGACTCCACCCATGTGTGCAGAGGAATCCTCGTCAGCCCTACCATTTTCAAAAATGCACCCCTACCCGGCGAAAGGCGGAACGAATCTTTCCTTATTGAGGAAAGATGAATCCCAGCCGATCACCATCATTTGGAAGCTTCTCTCAAGCCATATAGGTTGTTGAGATTAGGGCTGTTCGGAAAATCTCGTAAGGAAATTGAGATTTTGGCGAGTCGTAACCATATCTCAAACCGACTCTACTTTAGCAAGAAGTATCATCAACGGCCCATCTGTTATCGTGTAATAGACCCCACAAGCCTCGTGAGGATAATCCAACCCATTTAAACACCTTCGATCATAGGATTGACCGATGGTTGTAAAATCATCATGACCAATGAGTTATCTTCTCCAATCTGACTAGTTGGATCACATTCTATAGAATTGACCCTTTCTCACATCCAAGCCGCTCATCGTGTGGCCCACCCCATGTAAAGTCCATCAGGGATGATCGGATGGACCCATGCAAACATCAGACGACATTCCAAGAATCCTACACAAGGATTCTCGACCCTTTTTTTGCTAACATTGTGCTAATCCTATTGATTACCTGTAGAAATATCTGGAAGAAGGAAGGCTATAACTAGCCGGGAATTAGGGCACCTTCCAAGGAGACTAAGGGCCTGTTTGTTTTTTCAATGCACTGGTAAATGCATTTTCCCTGAGCATTTATTACTTGCTTAGGTAAATGCAGTGAAGTGGCGGAAGCCATCATTTGGATTTCACGTATTTGAAAATTTTCTAAAAAGGAGAGAAATGGCAATTCCCGCGTTCACTGAGGCAAGGAAAATGAGTGGGAACAAATTGGCTACTTCGTCCTGACACCAGCCATTTCGCGGCTGGTCAGTTCTCTGTGGGGCCCACCATGATGTATATGTGTCATCCATGCCGTCCATCTATTTATATATATTATTATATGATATGAGAAAAAAATGCAATCATATCTCAATCTCAAGTGGACCACATTACAGGAAACGTGTGCTTATGTGTAGATGGGCAGAGTTCTCGCGTCCTAGTAACCGTCCTTTCAGTAATCCAGATCGTTCATCTATCTAGCCCACTGTGGTGTACCTCCTACTAATCTCATAGTTTCATCGTCATCGATTAGACTACAAGGGATTGATGGACTAGGGATCTGCTCCATCCACACTGTGGCCCATGATTTAGACCATTTGAATTGTTACGCAAGGATGTCACGTGTCAATTTGAAACACGTGTGAGATCTGACCTTTCCATTAGGTAGGGCACACTGTTTGGAAATTTTTAAAAATTTCAGCCGTCAATTTGAACATACATATCAAACTGATTGTTAATAATTTTCAGTATGCATCCATTTATTTTGAATAGTGTGGCCCACCTAAGGTGTGAAATAGCCTGATTTTTAAAGCAAAAGATCTAAGCATTATGTCCAACCATTTGGAAAGCTCGGATCTTGTACACATGTTTCTTGTTGGCAATTCGACTGCTGTGCGAAATGTGGATGGTAACTATACCGTGGATGCTTTGGAAAATGAACGGTCATGAAAGTAAACTAATTTAATGGATGGATGGATGCATTGTGGTCAATATCACTGTCACCATAGAACATAGCCGTATATCCGCATGGACTGCATCAGACACGGTGGTGTGATATAGGTATATCACAATAGATGTACGCCAGTCAAAAATGTCCAAATATATGAAAACATGAGAAGCAAAAGACAATGTCTATCATAAGTTTTGCGGGATCAGATGGAATAGAAAAGAAACAAGTGGCAGATAAAGATATACAATCATCCTATAATTTAAAAATAACAAGGAAGGCAAGAAAAAGGACACCGACACCAACTATAAGGGCACGGAATATCTCTCTGTCTGTTGGGTGAAGATCATCAGTCGACATGGCCCTGGAAATCATGGCCGGGGTCGTCGGTGTCGTTTGTATCGTCTGTCGGATGGACGACGACGTACAATGACGGATGTCTAGGTCATCAGAAAATGTTGCATACTGAACTGTATGAGAATCCGTGCAAGGTCTCGACGGGGCACATGCCTTACTGAAGTGATCGTCCCAGTATGCAACTGCCTCCTTCTAGTTCTTGAATGCGCGGTGTCTCGCAGAAAATCCCTCCACCTCCAACCGCGCGTTGTCCCAACACACGTATATTCCAGCCTGTGTCCCACCAACACGACGTAATACTTCTCCTTGCCCATCTGCATTGACATATCATTAATTGGCATAAGTCATTAATGATCTTTATAGTATCCATAATTATAACCAATTACCTACTGGGTAATATGTCAGTGACGTAAGTGTCACCATAACTTGCGCGAAACAAAAGCCTGCATATAGTTCAATTTAATAACAATAATCTCTATCAATGCACGTGTTGTGTTCAAGTATTAATAACAAGTGATGTGTTATCCAAAAGTGTAACAAGAAACAAGTAGAAATATCCAAAATTAAGTTTTACAAGTCCAAAAAATAATATAGTTAATGACTTGTCTTAAAGGCAAAGCCTACGAATGATTGCTTCCAGCCAGTCAAACTAGGGAAAATGTTCTTTCATACGTGCGGTCCACCCCCATTCAGCAACATTCTTATGAATGAAATTCTCTTCTCTTTGGCAAAGTTAAGGAAGGAGGCCCCATATGCTTCTTCTTTTGATAGCAACTTCATTGCCCATAAGACCTCATCAGCCGTCAGTCCCTCCAACTCTTCCAAAGCCGGTATAATTTGTGCCATCCAACCAAAGTTCGGACCCCTGTCGATGGAAATGGTAATTGACTTCATGGCACCCCCAATATCGACCATCCCGGTGCCAATCTGATGTTCAGGTCGCTCCACCCTCGGTCTCTTTTTAGAAATAACCGTGGAATTCGAGTTGCGGGAGGCATTCCCATGCTGTGTCGGACTCGAACGAGGAATGTTGTCGCCTCCAGGGCTGTCGTCAGACCAATGGATATGCGGTGCATCATCGCCACGTTCTTCAGAAGATATTATGTTAATATCATCATTCGGATCAACAGTGTGGTTAGACGACACATCTGTATCTCTCCATCGAGGAGTGGTTGCACAGGGAGGGAAGTTACCAGTGGCAGATGCTTTACCAGTAGCCCCGTCATTTCCGAAAATGAACTCGAGATCATCATATCTGGGTATGGGTTTGCCGTGAAACTGGGTAGCATCTGGATGAGACTAGACATTACATAAAAAAAAGAACTAGTCATTAACATTACACTTTGTATGATGAGATATGATGTAACTGTTAAAGAAACTACACCTTAACGTAGTCCATCCACACTTCATCTGATGTGACGACAATTTGTAGGTCTGGGTCCCATCCAAAACCAGACGCACTCCGTAGATCTTTGACAGTGAAGAAGTTTTTTTTCACTGTGCGGATGTGATTTTTTACGTTCGCATTAGTGATCTTGAGGCGTAACTTCAACATCATATTTTCAATGATTCCTGTAAATGATTCTATTTTAAATCCAGTACCACTTCGTCTTCCAGCAATGACTAACTCCATTAATCCGTCAATTAGGATGTCGTCCATGTCGTCCGTCCAACGAAGGACACCTCCATAGGACTGGTCCTCAGTTCCACTGTTCAGTGTATGTTTCCTGGGCGATCTTTGTGGGGTACTAGTAAGTGATCCCATGTGATATTTCATCGGAGTAGATTGTACAGAGTCTCTATTCAATGACATGGAGCCACTTTGGTCTACCTCAATCTATGAGAAGATAAATGATGCGAAAACAAGTTAAAAAAATTATTCTACCACATGAGTAAATAATATGAAGTCCAAAAAAGCTTGCATATTAAATAAAACAAAATATGTCACACAAAAAATAGTGATCTAATTTGATAGTCTTGAATGATACTCAGTTAAACCATCTTTGATGTACGTCTCATTACAATGCATTTAATTTGTTTGACTCACTAGATGAGCTTGGTTCCACATTCTGGAAGCTATTTCATCACGTTTTCTGGCCCACTCCTCTCTTTCATGTGGAGTGACATTCAACAGCACACGACCTTCATCGAGGACGGATACTTCTGTAGGTGATGGGATCATACCATCGGCACAACAACTTGACGACTCCTTAACCTCAAACATGTCATCATCTCCAGATATTCTTATGAAGTTGTGTAACACACAACAAGCTAGCATTATCTTTACTTGAGTTTGTATCGGATATTGTGGAGCAGTCTTCAGAATTGGGAACCTGGCTTTCAAAACTCCAAAACATCTTTCTATTATATTCCTCAGTTGTGCATGGTGATAATTGAATAACTCCCGAGCATTGGATGGTTTCCAACCGATACGATACTCATTGAGATGGTAACGTACACCGCGATATGGGGCCATGAAACTGGGTGAGTGCGCATATCCTGCATCAACTACGTAGTATTTACCTACATTTTAAAAATAATTTCTGATCAATATCAATTCTTATTCGTTTGATGTTATAAAGCGATCAGAGTATTTGATGACCATGGGTTTTACCACTGGGTATTACGAAAGGATCGCTTGAGTGAGTTAAGGCACTTTGCAAAACGCGTGCATCTGATGCAGAACCTTCCCATCCCGCTAACACGTACACGAACTTCATGTCGAACTTGCAAGCAGCCATGACATTTTGTGATATATATCCTTTCCTATTTCGATAGACAGCACTATCCGCGGATGCTACGAAAGCTGGGATGTGTGTCCCATCAATTGCTCCGATACAATCCTAAGTTAAACTTGTTAATCATTATGTGATATTGGCATATGTAATTCAATCCCGACAGATCGTAATTATTTGTGATGAGTATATGTATTATCATACCTGAAAGTATTCCACCTAATGTGGGTTGGATGAAATCTCAGATGCGGTATCGAGTGTAGGTAGTGTAACAAAGTCTACATATAAAGAGACGACTGCATCCAAGACTCGATTAAAATATCAACTTATGGTTTCACCTAACCTTATAAAATGATGTCCAATCACTCGGTTCCGGACATTGTGGCTTAATGTATGAAGAAACATGACAAGTTATTCTTCCATACTTACGTGCTTCGCATCCGCCAACAGTCCCTTATCTCGCAAGATTGAGGAAAGATTGAAGAACGTGATCTTTTTCATCCGTAGTTGCAAAACACAATCAGTCTCCCTTGCCCTAATAATCCCATTGATAATACGGGCACGGTCATAATCAGCAGACCTGGGAGGGTTTCGAAAGAGGTACGTGCGACAATACTCCCCAGTAGCAATTGCATCAGATCCCGCAACCAATATAACAGCGAAGAATTCTAACTCTTCGTTCGACCAGTCGCTCCCAGCCATATTGATTCACCCCTCTTTATATAGTATTCATGTGACTTTGATTAGGACGAGGACATGACAATATGTATTTTGGGACAGAAAAATTACATTAATGGGTTTTAATGGAAAAGTCATGAAAACTGAAACAGATTAATGGAGAAGAAGAGTTGTGGTTCAGAAAATAAATAATGGTTAAGAAAAAAATATACAGTAATGTCTCTGATTTAACTAGAAAAAAGATAAAAAAACCTATTACTATGATTTTCCAATCTGACAAATTTTAATACATTTGCCATCCAGGTTGCAGTGAATAGGGCTGTAAATGGGCTAGGCTCGGGCCTACCGAAATCAAAACTCATAAAGCAAATCAGACTCTTAAATGGTAATGCCACATCAGCACTTGTGGGAAGAGTATGATTGAAGATCCTTCTCTTGCAAGCAGCCATAACAGAGCTCGCCTATTGGTAATTCCGAAGAGAAGTTATTGGATTTACCTAATAATCCTAATTTTTGACATTTTCAATCTTCTATCAATTGTAGTAAATGAAAATAAGAGACGATACTTGATCATGCCACCCGTAATGGTGCCCCATACAAGATCTTGTTAGACTTTAACAAGATATTGGATCAGCTCTTAGCGGTGAGCTGAAAATTGCACTATGGTTAAATCTTCCTAACTATCCAATTGGTGGGGACTACTCAATAAATTATTCACCAGTGCAAGAGTAATGGGAAATCAGATGGTTAAGATTGCCCATTCAGTATGATTTTTGGGCTAAGTTCATCCACAATAGGTTTGGTTGTTTGGATTGCCATATGTGTATGCCATTAGTTTTGAGAATCTAATCTTAATCAAATGTCTTCATCCTTAAAACCAAAAACAAAAACACTAATAATAATTTGAAGAGATGGAGCATGCCCAGAAAAAGAAAAAGAAAAGGCAATTAGAAGCAAAAAGTTGTGGTAATCCCAAATTTTCAAAACACCCACCTGAAAAAGAAAAAGAAAAACCTGAATAGCACGAAAAAACCCAACAGCAATCAGAAGCAAAAAGTTGTAGTAATCCACCAATACAAGAACCCAAATTACTCAAATAATAAAAAAAAACAAAAAATAGGAACCTGATACAATGCATGGATTTTGTAGTTGCCAGCATCCACTAAATTAGCAAATAACTGGGTTAAGATAGGAACCTGATACAATGCATGGATTTTGTAGAATAGGCCAGAACAAACTAGCAACTAACCTTTCCATTGACTGATGATCTGCTCCATTACTGAACTCTGCCCACTTCTCCATGGATAATGACGAGGACATATATGACATCTTCTACCCTTTTGAATATGATGTTTAGGTAGGGACAACACAACAGCATAGTTTAAAAACTGGACTTGATATCCAGTTAGGTTGGGTGAACTCAAAGACTCAATTTTACTAAACCACAGATATTTAATAACTAAACCACAGATAAGATTTTTCTAAACTACAGATAAGATTTTACTAATAATAAGCACTTGGAAAAGCAATGAGTATAAAAAGAAAACCCCACATTAGAAATGCTCCAAATACCCTAGAAAATTCCAGAATGCAGAAAATAAATTAAATAAATAAATAAGAGTAACAAAATCTGAAAAACAAAATAACCAGACCAACGCACCATTTTTGATAACACAACCCATCTCAGAAAAGAAAATAAAACAAAAAACTGAAAACCGACATCTATAAAACCACAATTTCCATGCAATCCTTCTCTTCAAAACAAAACAAAACAAAAAGAAAAAGAAAAAAAACCATCTAGAATCTCAATTCAAAATTCACAGCAATAAAACCAAAATGAATAAAAATGGAGAGAGAGAGAAGCAAAGCAGCAGCTAAAAATGAGCATAATTTCCATACTCTCCCGCCCACCATAGAGGAGAAAACAAATAAAAAAATAGAAATAGAAAAAAATGAAGCTTCAAAAACCAACCTGCTGTTTTTGAAGCTTTGATTTCCCAACGAGAATAGGAATCTTCAAGAGATTTTCTCCTCACCTCTTCTCTGCTTTGCGGGATTCTGCTATCACATTCTCTCTCCCTCAATCCTAAGCACACAGTGTTGCGACTGGCCTTGTTCCCGCCTAAGCACGGCAACCTGTCTATGGGAAGACGATAGGTCAGGCAGGATTGCAAATGCGAAGTCAGAGCGGAGTGGGAGTACATGCGAGATGAGGTTTGCAGGAAGACGTACCTGTGAGGGAGCGTTGCGAGAGATGAATATGTGGTTTGGGCGGGGACACTGATATATAGATGGAGATGAGCTCGAGGTGTTACGTGCTCTCGCGGACCACCCTCCCTTCCGTCCAATCTTGTAGTCTTAAAACAAATCTCACCCGAATCGCTGAGATTTCCTAGCAAATCCCCCGTCTTGGAAACATGAAATCACCCCTGCCATCTGCACGTCGCCCGTCTATCAAACAAACGCGTGAAATGATCGTAAATACCCATTTTGCAGTGATTTCACCCTACCCGCAAAAACAAACAGGCCCTAAAGAAAGAAGTGGAAAGCGATAGAGAGAGACAAAGAAGGAGAGAAGGAGCCAGCCTTTAGAACGAGTTCCAGCTGTGACCCAACTCAGTCCCAAACGGTTGTCGAGTCAGAATCAGATCTGGCCGTTCATTTGTTGAGAAGAAGAAGGAGAGAGAAAGGGAGAGAGAGGAAGCTCCTTTTACCTCAATAAACCCTGCTTCACTCAGTATTTTCCACAACGACCTAAACTTCTAGAAAATCGGCTAGACGCATTGCGACTGCCTCTTTGTGACAACCATCCTCAATCGACTCGTATCAGCCATGAATCAGTAGGACTTGATGAAGACGCCCATTCAAATCCCATCCCATGTAACGAATCTCTGCCCAAATTGAGTTCTGGGTCAAGTCATTGGTGAGTTGGTAATGAATCTGCATTTCAGGGAGAACCCTGACTCAAATCGGATCTGGAAAATAGTCTGTTTCAGCCTCCTTACACCATCAAGTAATTGAAATTTTTCCCAGCAGTTTAAAAATAACGCCACTCTCCACTCGATAGCGAGTTAACTTAGTGTTAACACATTGTGATGATGCCTTCAGGAACACCTCTAACTGGCTTCACTGGGAAGTAATCATCCTCTACGACAGCCAAGGAAAGGAATTGCTATTCAGTTATGAAACTAGAGTCTATTACCTAGTTTTAAAATCCCCTCAACTCGGTGGCGAGTTGACTCGGCCAGTTTCCCAACTGAGTCGAACAAATCATTGATGCAAAAGTCATCTAGGGATGATTTGGGAAGTATCAGACCCATGGGATCAATAACCTGATCCAACAGTAAGCAAACTACCTAAAACTTGTACTCAACTAGTTAAAAGTTGAGAAGCCCAACCAAGTCAACTTAGTCGTGACTCGCTGGAATCTTGTAACATCTTATTCAGTGCTGTTTACAACTATGATCCTTGAAGGATACTTTCAATCGATTTCAAATCAAATAAGTAAAGGCAATCTCAAATCACCTATAGTCCATGCATGAACTAGAATAGTATTTGATTCTCATTGCTTTAATTTAGGAACTCATAAACTAACCTTATAAGAAGGATTAAATCAAGAGGAACATTCATTCAAGGTGAGGACTCACCCTTTGAGCTTCCCACTTAAATTCATCAATCTGAACATAAATGATGCTTTAGTTCCATGCAGTTAGTAGCTCTAAGTTATTCATAGTTTACTTATCTCATTATATGAATATGTTAATATGTTGCGCAATTGATTCCTACATTAGATAATGGGCATGTCTCCTTAATTTTTTAGCAAGCATAAATGATGGATGTTTATATGTTATTTCCATATGCGACACCTATTGATCAATAGGATGTTTGCTACTTGTGATTATTTGATGGATTGAATGAAACCTATTGGGAACCCACCATCTTGCGGTCCCTATTTGCCTTACACAGCTTAGATCGCATATTTGCCTTACATGGCTTGGATCGCATATTTTCCTTACATGGCTTAGACCGCATATTTGCCCTTGTGGCTTTGATGGACTAATGGTACCCTTTTGTGGATTTTTAGTTATATTCGCTTGTCTTGTTGTTTCTAGCTATCTTGCAGTGTTTAGTCGTATTGTGATTTTCAGGTAGAGCGGGTGTTCGCTTAGCAATTTCCTAGCCATCTTGCGGTGTTCGCATACGATATGATTTTTGGGTGGTTTAGATTTCGTATGTTACTTATCTCTTCATCTTGCAATGTTTAGTCGTACCGTAATTTTTGGGTGGAGCAGGTGTTCACTTAGCAATTTCTTAGTCATCTTGCGGTGTTCACGTATGATATGATTTCTGGGTGAATTAGACGTTTGTATATTGTTCTCTCTTCATTTTGTCGTGTTTAGACGTATTGTGATGTCCGGGTGGAGCGGGTGTTTGCTTAGTGATTTCCTAGCCATCTTGCGGTGTTCACGTACGATATGATTTTCAAGTGAAGTAGAGGTTTAAAGCTTGATTTTCTAGTCATTTTATGGAGTTTGTAAGATTGATTATTTGACTATATGGATACACCCCCTTTCGTTGTGATTTCTATTACATTTTCTTAATGTTGAGATTATGTTGACTAGCTTATTTCTGAATATATGATTATGATTTTGAATGGCGTTGTTTAATATGTCTCTTCTCATATATTGTGGTTTATGTTGGATTATGAATGATGAGTGCGTAATCTAAGAGGGTACGCCTCACTGTAATAACCATTGACGCTATTAAATCATATCAGTTGATGTAGGTGTAGAGTGATTCGATCCTGTTCACTGGGTTGTTAGAGTAGATTGGGTAGTTGAGGAGTTAGACGGGGTCCCTGCAACCCATATTGAGCTCCACCGTTAGATAATAGATTTCTATTTTTTTTAATTAATGAACTTTGCTATTTAAGGGTTGTATAAGTCTTGTATAGGTGCTACATTTGAATTTTTAATATGGTTGGAATGTTTTTATACAATGCATGGTTTACTCTAGCTACGCTGTTGCTATCTCTGATTAATGATAAGCGGTTCAAATTTACACCGAATTTTATAGGCTAACACTCAGGTTTTTGGAGAACGAGTCATATACTCGGGTTCTAAAAACCGGGGCATTACAATGCCCTCCTATGAAGAAGAAGAGAAGTAGGGTGAGGTGGTTCTTCACCACCAGCAGCACATAACCGAGTTAGCTCGGTTGATCTCCACTGAGTCGGGCTGAATTGCTGCCCCAGTGGGTCCACTCAAGCTTCGTTTGAGTTTAGAAGTTGCTGGACCTATATGAGAATAGAAGGAAGAAGAGAATAGAGGGAGAGAGAAGAGGGAGAAGGAAGGAAGGAAGGAGAGTTGCTGAGTTGACTCGGTTTAAAACTGAGTCAAGCATGAACCGAGCTTGCAAGACGAGATTTACTCTCGAGAAGGAAATTGAAGCTTTCCAACATCTAAATTGGATTTTAGAAATTGGCTAAGTCGAGTTAGAACCAAATCAGTTGGGTAAGTTCAACTCAGTTATTTAAATTAGAAATTTATTGATAATATTTAATCATATATATTTGAGAAATTTTATGATATAGGGTCGAACCTAATTCAAGCTGCTTCACACCCTCAAACCCTATGGTGATATAAACTCATATCCTAAGGTGAGGACTCACCCTTTGATCTTCCCACTTAAATTCATTAATCTAGACATAAATGATGCCTTGATTTCTCTCATCGAGTTGTTTATCTTACTACATGAATATGCTAACATGTTGCACAACTGATTCTTGTGTTAGATAATGGACATATCTCTTTAAATTTGGTAAGCATAATTGATTTGATGTTCACATGCTATTTTCAGTTGTATAACATGCTATTGATTAGATGTTGTTACTTGCAATCATTTGATGGATTGAATGGGACTTGTTGTGGACTTACCATCTTGCGGTCCATATTCGACTTACGCGACTTGATTATATACTTGTCTTATATGTCTTGGACCATATATTTGCCCTATATGGCTTGGACCGCATATTGCCCTATGTCGCTTGGATTACATATTTTCCCTTGTGACTTTGATGGAACATTGGCATCCTTTATGACATATTGGTTATATTCACATGTCTTGTTGGTTTTCTAGCCATCTTACGGTGTTCAGTCGTATTGTGATTTTTCGGTGGAGCGAAAGTTCGCTTATCGATTTTCTAGTCATCTTGTGGTGTTCACATACGATATGATTTCTGAGTGGTCTAGAGTTTGTATGTTGTTATTTCTTCATCTTGCGGTGTTCAGTCGTACTATGATTTCTGGGTGGAGCGGGAGTTCACTTATCGATTTTCTAGCCATCTTGCGGTGTTCACGTACGATATAATTTTTGGGTGAAGTAGATGTTTTTATGTTGGTTTTCTAGCCATCTTACGGTGTTCAGTCGTATCATGATTTTCAGGTGGAGCTGAAGTTTGCTTATCAATTTTCTACTTATCTTGCGGTGTTTACGTACGATATGATTTTCGAGTGGTCTAGAGTTCGTATGTTAATTATCTCTTCATCTTGTAGAGTTCAGTTGTACCATGATTTTCAGGTGGAGCTGAAGTTCGCTTATCAATTTTCTAGCCATCTTGTGGAGTTCACATACGATATGATTTTTGGATGAAGTAGATATTTGTATGTTGACTCTTCATTCATCTTGTGGAGTTCAGTCGTACCATGATTTCCGGGTAGAGCTGAAGTTCACCTATTGATTTTCTAGCCATCTTGCGGAGTTTACGCACGTTATGATTTCTGGGTGAAGTAGAAGTTTAAAGGTTGATTTTCTATTCACCTTATAGATTTCACTTGTACCATGATTTTTGGGTGGTGCTGAAGTTTGCTTATCGATTTTCTAGCCATCTTCCAGAGTTCACATATAATGTGATTTTCGGGTGCAATAGAAAGTTGTATGATTGATTATTTGACTATTTGGACATACACTTGCATTGCAATTGCTATTTATTTTGCTTATGATGAGATTATATTGATTGACTTAATTTTTTAGTATATGATCATGATTATGAATTGCCTTGTTTAATATATCTATTCTCATGACTTGCAATTTATACTGGATTATGAATGATGAGTTTGCAATCTTAGAGGGTGCTCCTCACTGCGATAGCCATTGACGCTATCAAACCATATTAGTTGATGTTGGTGTTGGGTGAGCCGATGTTGTTCACTGGATTGCTAGAGCAGATCGTGTAGCTGGGAAGCTAAACGGGGTCCCTGCGACCCATATTGAGCTTCGCCATTAGCTGATAGATTTATGTTTTTATTTAATGAACTTTGATATTTGGGATTGTATAAGTCCTGTATGGGCACTACATTTGGATTTTTTATGGTATTTGAAATTTTTTTCATAAAATGCATGGTTTACTCTAGCTACATTTGCTGCTAACTCTGATTAATGATAAGCGGTTCAAATTTACACTGAATTTTAAAGGCTAACACTTGGGTTTTTGGAGAACGAGTCATATACTCGGGTTCCAAAAATTGAGGCGTTACAGGAAATCTCTGCTTGCCCACTTGTTTGTGGGTAGTATGGAGTGCTCACTTTGTGGGAAATGCCATATTTGTTCATTAAGTTCACAACTGGCCTATTACAAAAATGTAAACCTCCATCACTAATGATGGCTCGAGGTGTTCCGAATCGGTAAAGGATGTTTTCTTTTAAAAATTTAGTGACCGTTTGACGATCATTGTTTTGGCATGGAATTGCTTCGACCCATTTAGTGACATAGTCCTGCTAGAAAAATATATAAATTCCCAAAAGATTGGGGGAATGGTCTCAATAAATCAATGCTCCAACAATCAAATTAATGCTTCAATGATTAGAATAGGGTTGAGAGGCATCATATTTCAATGGGATAATTCTCCCAATTTTTGACCATGCTCATAAGCTTTAAAAAAGTCATGTGTATTTCTAAACATAGTTGGCTAATAAAAGCCGCACTGTAGAATTTTGGCCATGGTCTTTTTAACAGAAAAGTGACCACCACAAGCCTGAGTGTGACAGAAGGAGATGACACTTTGGTGTTCATTTTCTGGCACACATCTCCTTAAGATTTGATCTGGGCAATATTTGAACAAATATGGATCATCCTAGAAGAATTTGCATAACTAGGTAAAGAATTTCTTCTTATCTTGGGCAGTCCAATGTGTTGGTGTGAAACCTATGGCAAGATAATTAACAATATCCATAAACCAAGGTGAATTGGAGACTTTAAACAATTGTTCATCAAAGAACATGTCATTTATATGAGTCGTCTTAAGGGAATCAGAGGGATCAAGGCAGAAAAGATGGTCAACTACTACATTCTCTACTCCCTTTTTACCTTTTATTTTCAAATTAAATTTTTGGAGTAGGAGGATCCATCTTATCAAGCGGGGCTTAGCATAATTCTTAGAAAGAAGATACTTGAGTGCTGCATGATTGATGTAGATGATGATCTTAGATCCGATTAAGTAAAATCTAAATTTGTCCAAAGCGAATACGATAGCCAAGAGTTCTTTTTCCGTAGTAGAGTAATTCACATGGATCGAATTTAGAGTCTTACTTGCGTAATGAATAACGTAAGGCTTCTTTTCTTTTCTCTGGCCTAAAACTACCCCAAGAGCATAGTCAGATGCATCACACATAATTTCAAAAGGACGGTTCTAATAGGGTGGTTGCAGGATAGGTGCAGTAGTCAACTTACTCTTGAGCTTAGAGAAAGCTTCTTGACATTGCTCAATCCACTCGTATGGTACATTCTTTTGAAGTAGATTGCATAAAAGATGAGAGAGGTGACTAAAGTCCTTTATGAATCTCCTATAAAATTCAGCATGTCCTAAGAAGGATCGCACGTCTTGTATGTTCTTGGGTGGAGGTAAGTTAGAGATAAGATCAATCTTAGCCTTATCTACCTCAATTCCTTTGGACGAGATGATATGTCCAAGGATAAGTCCCTTACGAACCATGAAATGACACTTCCCCCATTTCAGTACCAAATTCTTTTCTTCACATTACTTCAACACACATTTAAGGTTCTCCAAATAATCGCTAAAGGATGGGCCAAAGACAGAGAAGTCGTCCATGAAGACCTCTAAATATTACCCCATCATGTTAAAAAAAATACTCATCATGCATCGCTGAAAAGTGGCGGGGGCATTACACGGTCCGAATAGTATCCTTAGGTTATCAAAGGTGCCAAAGGGACATATGAACACGGTCTTTTTTCGATCTTCAGGGGCTATCTCTATCTGGTTGTAGCCCAAATACCCATTAAGGAAATAGTGTTAGGAATGCCCAACTAGCCTTTCCAAGATTTGATTAATGAAGGGCAAAGGAAAGTGGTCCTTCCTCATGACGGTATTCAATTTTCTATTATCAATGCACATTCTTCAACCAGTAGTGACTCTAGTTGGCACGAGTTCATTGTCGGCATTGGCTACGATGGTGATTATGGACTTCTTAGGAACTACCTGATTGGGCTCACCTATTGACTATCGGATATAGGGTACATGATACCCACATCCAATAGCTTAAGAACCTTAGCCTTAACCACTTCCTTCATGTTTGTATTTAATCTACGTTGCGGTTGCCGAAAGGTCTTTGCATTATCCTCTAGATAAATGCGGTGAGTACAAATCGAAGGGTCAATTCCCTTGAGGTCTACAATTGACCATCCAAGGGCCCCTTTGTACTTTATGAGAGTAGAGATCAACATACTCTCCTTTTCTTGCTCGAGGTGGGATGAAATCACCACTGGATGTCTCATCTTGACCTAAATAGGCATATTTCAAATCAGAGGGCAAAGGTTTTAGGTCAAACTTCGGTGCCTTGAGGTTAGACGATAGAGGCATTAAATCGGTTTGGGGTAATTCTTTAAATTATAGCCTCCACCGGTTAACTTCAAGTATCGGCCTGGTACTATGTCATCAAAATCATGGGAGTGGGCAAGACACATCTCTAGAGGGTCAGAAGATAAGGTTAGAAATGTTCTATCTTTTATGAAAGAATCAATCAAGTTAATATTGTGGGAATCGTCATCATCCTCTAACTGTTTGCCTATATTGAAAAAAATATTTAACTCTAATGTCATATTTCTAAAAGATAAATTCATGACTCTATTCATACAATTAATGATTGCATTTGATGTGGCCAGGAATGAGCGACTAAGAATGATAGGTATTTGGGGTGCTCATGTCCACGATGGGTTGCGTATCTAGGACAATAAAATCTACCAGGTAGTAGAATTTGTCAACCTGGACTAACACATCCTCAATTATCCCTCTTGGTACACGGACTGAGCGATCAGTAAGTTATAATATGGTCCAGGTGTGTTTTAATTCACTAGACCCAATTGCTCGCAGTATGGAATTAGATTTACGCTCGTTCCCAAGTCAAGAATTGTATGCTCAATCCGATAATTCCCAATTACACAAGCAATGGTTAGGTTACCAGGATCTTTATATTTCTGTGGCACATCTTTCTTTAGGATGACACTCACTTTTTTTTTATCAGAAATATTTTTTTTGAATGTTTTGCCGTCTTTTAATAGTGCATAGATCTTTCATAAACTTGGCATATGAAGGTATTTATTTAACGACATCCAGTAGTAGAATGTTGACCTTCACTTGTTTCAGCACCTCTAGAATGTCCTGAGAGTTAGAAAGAGGTTTTGGTGTAATTAATCGTTGGGGGAATGGTGCAATCGGCTTGCCTTGAAGTTTTGATTCTAATTCTTGTGGAGTATTGATAGGTCTATTTGCTTCATCTATTTCCGTGTCCTTGGATTTTTTAGCCCTTACCGGAATAGATTTGTCAATTGTTTTCCCACTCCTAAGGGTGGTGTCACGCCTCGAACTCGGAGACCGGGCTCACAAAATTTTCGATCGCCGAATCCAGCACCGACAGCCTCCATAGTACCCCATTCTCGGCTCCCGACACCTATACACCAGGTTTCGATCCTGGAATCCTACTAGGAGGATTTCAAATATAATTTTGATTCAGTATAAGCATAACCAAGCATAACCCATGAACAATAACCACAAGAACACCACCACAAAATCCACTATGAATAAAAGCTTTGAGTACAATGCGTATAAAGGGAAATACAAGGTAATGATAATAACAGAAACTCCAAAAGCCTGATTGTATGCTCCAACTGCGGCGAAGCTACGGCTGCGTCCCGGTGTCACCTGCACGCATCGATCATACATAAGCTTATAGAAAGCTTAGAGGGTGGTGTAAGTGTGTGCGCAATAATAGCGTGCTTAGAATGCAAGGTTAGAGTAATGCGGAATCATGCCGATGAGTACATGAATTCAATCAGCCGTACTAGGGCTATGTGGTGCAAGATATGAATGCTATCGGCCATATCAAGACCATGCGATGTGAGATACAACTCAAGCATGTCAATCCTTATCCAAATCCACATATCAATACAGTTCTCATTCTGGATAATCAACGGGGTCTAGTACACTCTATGCCAGCTTGTTGCCCCTATCTGAATGCACAACTGGGAGAGTGGAAGAGACCTCACTATCCGCCTGCCAATATCGGGCCCAGCTCGTTGATAGCGGACCCATTCCTCAAGCTGGTCAAACTCAACCTAGAAATTGCCCCCTCACTCAGGCGGGTAAGGTCACACCCCTTTCCAACCGACCACGACACAGTGGGAGGCGCGGCCTACTGGTATACAGCCCTTGCGCGCTCGTGTATCCACTCGGTCTCGACGTTGGAGTCATCCTCTGGTACCATCAGGTTTAGGAATTTTCACCCAGGGACATCTATGGCACCTCGATGCTAGAAACATATTTCGGTATCTAATCCAGCTATCCACGATGTGTCTATGGAGGCTGTGGCCCTGATGTCAGTAGGGCATACAATAATCACAATCACACGATGTAAGTGCATGAATCACCCTACCAAACATGCAACAATCATGTGCGTACCATACGCTCATGTAGGGCAACCCTGCCTATTAGGGAGCCCATAAACAATCCGTCCATAAGCATATGCTATGATCAGTCACTCCTCATATCAGGCATACATATGCTGCGTATGATCATGAATCATGGATCTATACTAAACATGTTATATGGTGATGGGCTATGTTCGGAACGAAGATGGGCTTAGACGGCCTACACACTATAAGTATGGGCCTATTAATGGGCCTTAGGGAGAGTGACAATGCGGACATTTAACCAACAATATCCTTACAATGTGGACGTCAAACCATCATTGCTCCCAAGGCGTAGCCCGATATAAAGGTCAACACATAAACCATGGTGGAATCACGTTATAATGGGCCTCATGTACATCCCATTGGGCCTCGACACATGGGCCTCCAATACATCAAATGGGCCTCATGTACATGGGTCTCATACATATCAAGATGGGCCCCAACAGATGGGCCACAACTACATCAAGATGAGCCTAATCACATGGGCCTTATATTTCTCAAGTGGGCCACACCAGTGGGCCTTGAATACATCACAATGGACCCTCATATGGCAAGTGGGCCACATCACATGGGCCACACGTATATCAAATGGGCCACACTTAAATATAAGTGGTGATAATGATTTGCACTATTAAAATTCCCAAGGCCCGCTATAACATTTATTTCCCATCCAATCTAATCATAAGGTCCCAAAGGATGTCGATGGTAGCCGTTCAGTCCTCACCATGCAGTGTGGTCCACTTGATAAATAAATCTGTCTTATTTTTGTCTCAAGCCTTAAAATTTTATTTCAAAATGGTTGGACGGTTTGGATGCAATACATGCATCATGGTGGGTCCCATAGATGGATGGCATGGATGTCACTGGTGAGACCCACAAAACTTGGCGACGCTACTCCAGTAGCTGGAGTGAGGTACACCAGCCGTCCCACCTTGGGACGGTGTGGGGTATGATGCATACATCAGTGGGTCCCATGTGGGGCCCACCATAATGTTTATATGCCATCCAAACCGTTGATGAGGTCACATGGACCTAGATGAAGTGGGAAAACAAATTTCATAATAATCCAAAACTTTTGTGACACCCAGAAGGGTTTCAATGGCAGATGTTCACTCCACTATTTCCTGTGATGTGGGCCACCTGAGTCACTTATATGGCTGATTTTTGGGTGGCCTGTAGCCAGGAGGAAGGCCCACCAAATGCACGCTCTGGATGGTAACACACATCATGGTGGGGCCCACAGTTGGGACCGTGGGTCCCTGCCTCCAGCGTCCACGGCAGTAGGACACTGTGTGTCCTCATGTGTTGGGGACTGGCAGCACCTGCTGCCTAATGCAATATTTTTTTTTTTAAAAAAATCAATATTCCTGTGGTTTTTCACAGGTGGGGCCAACATCAAGGAAATCTAACTCGGCCATTTGATTCTACGGCCCCTGATTGACCAAATGAGACCAATATGCGATGCATTTTTGACGAATGGAAGAATCAATGTAGGTTTTAATGGTAATACCACTATTTCCTATGGTATGGCCCGCTTGATTATCGGATTGGGCTCAAATTTCTGCTCAACGCCTAAAATGGGCTAAGCAACGGAATGGACGGCATGTATTATCTACATAAATCAAGGTGGGGCCTGCATGAGTGGCCCACCCCCATGCTTAGTACACCCCAACGTCAGTTTACACTTCACTGTTAGCCACGTCCCAAGCCAGTTCACACTTCTTTGTTGAGCCACGTCTAGTGTCTTTGGATGCTAGACGGTGTGGAATAACACAAGCATCATGGTGGGTCCCACATGGACGTGGCCCACCATGGATGTATATAGATATATATAATATAAATATATTACATATATTTAGATCTAATGGGTGGGATTTCCCAGATATGTGGTGGGTCACTTCGTCTGATGGATGGAGCAGATCTAACATAATTCGGTGGGGCCCACAACATTCTAGGGAGAGAGAGAGAGAGAGAGAGAGAGAGAGAGAGAGAGAGAGAGAGAGAGAGAGAGAGAGAGAGAGAGAGAGAGAGATACGTGAAGGGGAGGGACCCCACCATTATTGGGCCCTCCCAAATACAATGCATACATTAAGTGGGTCCCACAACAAGTGGGCCCTTAAATTTAAAAACAATGGTAGATCACCCACCTATTGCACTCCTCCTTGATCCCTTAGCCTCCTTAGCTCCTTGCCTTCAATTTTGATGGAGGTTGATGGGGTTTTGATGGTGGGGATGAGAGATGAGAGGGTGGGCCACACTTAGCATTTAGGAGAGAGTTTGGGGAGGCTTGTACGTGTAGATTTTCTTATTGCTTGAGAGAGAGTTTTTAAGAAATGAGTGAAATGGAGAATTAATGGATGAAAGGGATGGATGGAGTGGTGGGTGTAAGGAAAAGTGATGGGGAAGTAAGATTGTATTTGAAATTTGTAAAAAGAGGTATGGTGAGGGGAGAGAGAATATTGACTTAAGGGAAAAGGAGGGATGGGTTGTTGTACTTGGGGTATGGCTTGTACTTGACATTGATTGATTAATCGATGAGACATGTCATAGAGATTCTCTCGAAGTTCGCAACACGCGGCGTTTCTTTAGAATGAACACAGGTCCACATCTCCTAGCTTGGGTATCGGATCGGTGTGTGAGTCGCGGCGTTAGAACCGTGGCGACGACGTGGTCGCTATGATATAAGTTTCAAATCAAGCCGACTTCGGTATACAGGACCCGGCTTAGGATCACGCACAAACATCGGATACAGGTTAAGGGTTGTCGAAATTTGACCAGGAGGATAGCGAAAGTCCAACGAAATGGTACGGACTAAGATACGGGTCTTACAGGTGGTGATAGACTTAGATTGCTCCATTTAATTTGAAGATCTCGGGTCATTGACTTCATATTACGGTTTTGGATTGGGAAGAGGTTGAGATGGAAGGCTTCCCTTGTTCCCAATTGCATTTTTTGTCTTAAGCCCTTGAATGCCTTTTGTAAGGTCTTAAAGACTTGTAGCATACCCTGATTGAAAAGCTCTTGATTTTGAAGATGCTTTAGAACCAAATCCTCTCGAGGTTTCCCTTGATTTGGACTTTAATTAGGGAATCCTTGAGGAGTAGCAGTTTGTCCATTCCTCCAACTGAAATTTAGATGATTTCTCCAACTATAATTGTTTGTATTGGAGTTGGGTCCACTGAAAGGTCTTTGGTAATTATTTATGGCATTAGATTACTCATTCAGTACCTCTTGAAAGACAGGTATTGTTGTACAATTTTCAGATGTGCGAATGTTGCAAGCATAAATACTGCAAACACTTTCCTTAACTTTATCTTTATTTAATTCCATGGCCTCAAGTTTTCTTGTGAGATTATCCACTTTAGCATTGATATTATCATTTTCTTTCAGGAGGTATATTCTGCCCGTTTCCTTCGATTGAGTAGGCTTAGAAGTGGTGCTTGATTTCAAGGAGTTGTCCCATGATTGTGTGTTTTCAGCAAGCTTATCAAAATAGTCCCACACATCATCGACATTTTTTCTCATGAATTCCCCATTGGACATTGTCTCGACCAATTGGTGCATGAGAGATGTCAGTCCATCATAGAAGAAGTTCGTGATGCGCCACGTTTCGAAACCGTATTGTGGGCATGAAATGACAAGATCCTTGAACCACTCCCAATATTGGAAGAATTTTCATCTTCCTTTTGGGCAAAGTTCGTGATTGAATTTCTAAGGGTGTTTGTTTTATGGTATGGGAAAAACTTCTTTATGAACTCCCTTATCATGTCATTCCATCTACCAATAGATCGTGGATGTAGTGAATGCAACCACGTCTTAGGTTTCTCTTTCAAAGAAAAGGGAAAGAGTTTCAGCCTGACCATGTCATCAGACACGTTAGGAAAGTATAAAGCGGCTATGATCTCATCAAACTCTTTCAAGTGTAAATATGGATTTTCAGATTTAAGTGCATGGAGTTTAGGAAGGAGTTGGATCACCTTTGGCTTGATATCCATATGTCCTGTATTCTCTGGAAAAACCATGCATGAAAGTGTGCTCACCTTCACCGGTTGTAAATAATCTCATAAAGTACGAGGTGGGGGTGCTTGATGCACCTCTTTTTCATCTTGGATTTCCTCAACCCTAGGTTGAGGTGGATTTGGAGGTTGATTGGCAACCATAACTTCAGTTAACTTTGTGGATCTCGAGTGGTGTCTAATCTTGTGATGGATAGATAACCCCTCAACCAATCCTCCTTCATTCAAGAGACGTCGAGTGTTATCACGGACCTACTTGGGCATGAAACACTCTCAGCCCTCAATTTCAGAATCTAACTTAAACCTAAAAAGGAGGGAAATAAAAATCTAGAAATAGAAAGAAGTTAACAAATTAGAAAGTTCTATGTTGGTATCCTATAAAAGAAAAAGGAAAGTGAATTAGTTTCTTAAAAAAATATAGAAATAGAAAGATGAGTTAGTTTCTAAAAATAATTAGGAAAGTTTCTAAAAAAAGCAACCTAGTTTCTAAAAATAAAAAAGGAAAGTTTCTAAAAACAAATTAAGAAAGTTCTAAACCTAGAAATAGAAAGTAAGTTAGTTTTTAAAAATAATTTAAAAAAACCCTACCCTAAAAATAGAAAGTAAACAAATCCTAACGTTAACCTAATTCCACAACTAATCAATCTCATAAAAACACAACCGTTAATTCCCGGCAACGGCGCCAAAAACTTGTTCACAACCCCAAGTGTCGGGTTGCGATGTAGTAATAATCTCAGTAAGACCGAGGTCGAATTCACAAGGACTATTCTCGTGTGTATTCTGAAAGTAATTAGAATTAGAACTAGAAAAAGATCTAAACCTAAATATGGAATATAAGTAATGGAGAAGTATGAAGTTAGAAACTTAAGAAATTAAAGGTGGGAACTAGGGTTTCCAGGGATTTACTTGCAGTTATCGGGATATTTCTCCTTATTTGATTCTAGGAACTTAATTGGAATTGGAGTCCTATCCTATCAAATTGGAAGATATATCAATAAACTCAGATTTGAACTTCCATCGATCTAATTCTCAACAGATGGAAGTTGTAGAGATTGGAAGTGATTCCATCATTTAACCATGCCTAAGAGACTATGGCAAACAATAAGATATACCAATCTAACAATGAACATAGGGGAATTATGAGGGTAAGAAGAGATTTCATCACCCAACCATGCCCAAGGGACGATGGTGGACAACTGGATTTACTAACTTCACAATCTCATAGCAAGAAAAGAAGATACTTCAAGCTATTGCAAATCTATTGCGATTTGTGTCACAACAAACCATTAAAAACTAAAAGTATTCCTTAAATATCAAAGTAGGATCAAAGGAGTTCAACAATAACAAGAACCAAACTAGAAGAACATCCCAATCACGCTACAAGCTTCACCCTATAGCCCTAGCTAAGGGATTTAGCCAATCATAGACATGATTGGATTCAAAACCCTAGAAGAAAGCATCAAAAACTAAGAAGAAGAGAAAAAGAAACGCTTGGGAGACAGCTTCACCTCTTTACTCTGCTCCTCCAAACCCAAGATATCATAAAAAACTTAGGAAACCCATATTTATAGGCAAAGTTCCGCAAAATCACAAAATTGGATCAAATTTATGCAATCTGCATAAACTCTGTATAATTCCTTCAATGTCATCGAATGACCTTTGATGTTATTGAAGGGGTTTGAATCCGGAAGTCACACCTTTTCTCTTTTTGCACTGCGTAAGTCTCTATGTCATCGAATTGTCCTTCGATGTCATTGAGCATCCCTTCGAGTCATGGAACTGGTCCAAAATAGAACAATGAGTTGCTTCATAATTCTTCAGAAATTCGATGTCATCAAGCTGTGTTCAATGTCATCAAGCAACTCCTCGATGTCATCGAGGGAGGCTTCGAGTAATCGAAAACTACACCCAATATGTCCAGCAACCAACTTGATTTTCATGTAAAAATTTGATGTCATTGAGCAGTTTTCGATGTCATCGAACGATGGCTTCAATGTTATTGGACGGTGCTCGATGACACAGTCATTGTATTCTACGCTTGTTCTTTCGACTTCCTTCCTTCTCTACTTAGTTTTCTTAGATTTTGGAGTCTTGAAATCTTCAATCTTGGTCTCCAAAGATCCATTCTTTGCCTTTGCAATTCTTCAGCACTAAATACATGCTTTTAGCATTCTTTCCAATCCAAGCTCTTAAATTCATCTTGCAACACAAACATGAATAAAATGGGACATTAAGCAGTATCATGTTCATAAAACCAAGATATAAATGGAGGATAATATGCAATATTTGACCCTCAACACTTACCTTAATTGTATTTAGTTTTGTCCCACATTAAAAAGTTATTAAAAAAATACTAACCCTTTCTATTAAAACCTCTCAGTAATCCTATGTATTGGAAAATAAGGGTGGCCGTGGCATGGTGCGGATACTTACTTTTCCTTTATAAGGACATCTCCTCTATATTGTAAAATTCATTAAAAAATTCTATCTTCTCTGGTTTTTCCTATGTGTTCTTTCTGGACAAATCAGTTCGAGTATGCTTGAGTTTGTGTGGCTCTCATCGAGAGTGCACTAGATCTAAGCCGTTCATCTTGGAAGAGAGCTGTTGTATCTCAAGGTTAGACTTGATAGAACCTAATGCATCAGGGAATATCTTCCTATGTAGGAAAATATGTCTTTAAGATAGCGACTATAACATGCCACAACTCTTCAGATTCTTATGTTAATTTGGAGTTTCTGTTATATCCTCTATTTTAGAACTAACAATTTAAAGACATGTTTCTCTCTAAAAAATCTTGGCACTATGACTACCATTTATGAGAATCTTAGAATTGAGATTTTTGATGAGATGAACTTCAAGAGATGACAATAGAAAATGGAGTTCTATCTGACTCTCGTCAAGCTGATTTATGTTATTAAAGATTCTGCCTATCACCTATGGTTAAGGAACCAGTGACATCTTTTGAACTATCGAAATAAAAGAGCAATCACTATTTGTGCTGAAATCATGTTCTTAATGCGATGCCTAATGAAAACTGTGATATCTGTTGTCATCTCTCTACTACCAAAGAACTATGGAATCATCTTGAAAAGAAATTAAGAACAGATGATGCTGAAACAAAGAAGTATGTAGTTAGTCATTATATTGATTTTAAGATGTCTGATGATAAGTCTATAGTAGATCAGGTGCATGATTTATAGAAGATAGCTCATGAAATCTCGTATGAAGGTGTGTTAATTAATGAGGCTTTCCAAGCTACTGCAATAATCGAAAAACTTCTATAATCTTCGAAGGAGTATAAAAATTCTCTAAAGCACAAGAGAAAGGACATGCATGTGGATGAACACATCATTCACATCTTATAAAAGAGAAAGCTACAAACCGTGATAAATATTCTCTGTATATATAATCTGTAACTAAGGCATACCTTATTGAGAATAACCAGAAGGGTCAAGAAAACCAAAGGTCTAGATCATAAAAGAAAAAACATCCACATGGTTAAAGAAACAAGAACAATAAGAAGAATGAAGATGCTATGTGCATGGAAAAAATGGACACTTTGCTAAGTAAAGTAGATTCCACAAAGACGATAAGAAGGAAAATGACCATGCACATATTGCTAAGGAGTTTATGGGGGTCATTACTGAAGCACTGATTGTTTATAGCTCAAATGAGTGGTGAGTTGATTCAGGTACCACCAAGGATCTTTGTTATGACCATGGTGCCTTTTCCTCTTACAAGAAGGTAGAGGATATGATGGACATTTTCATGAGAAATTCGCCCAAGGCAAAGGTCATTAGTAAGGAAAAGGTGAGCCTTAAGCTCTTTTTTTTCTCCTAAAAATGTGTAGACTCTTCTTGATGTGCTGCATGTACCAGACCTTCAAAAGAATCTTGTCTCTGGCTCTACTTTTGATAAGAATGAGATTTAGTTAGTTTTTGAAACTGAAAAATGTGTATCATTAAGAATGATACTTTTATTGGAAAATGCTATGTAACTAATGGATTGTTCAAATTGAGTGTTATAAATGATAATGGTGCTAGTTATTCTACTTACTTGATTGACTCTATTGATGTGTGACATGTTAGACTAGGACATGTGAATTATCATTCTATTGAAAGCATAATTAATATGGGGCTTATAATAGGTCAAGTGAATTATCATTCTTTTGAAAGTATGATTAATATGGAGCTTATTCCTTGAGTGGAAAGAAAAAAATAAAATAAATGTGAAATATGTGTACAATCTAAGCATGTCAGAAAACTATTCAAAAGAGTTAAAAAGAACAATCAAGTCTTAAATTCGATTTACAGCAATATTTGTGACCTTAAAAATATTATAACTCGTGAAGAAAATAAATACTTTATAACCTTCATAGATGGTTACTCCAGATATGAAAATCTATATCTAATCAGAATTAAAGTTGAAGTAAAAGATGGCTTCATAACTTTTGTGAATGATGTGGAAAAACAATTAGAAAGAAATGTGTAAGTTCTTAAATCTGATTGAGGTGGAGAATACATTTCTCATGACTTTACATTTTACTATGAATAAAAAAGGATTATACACGAGGTAAATGCACCATATTCACCTCAAAAAATGAAATTGCTAAAACAAAAAATAATAAATAATAAAATGGTAAATGTTATGCTTTCTAGTTCCGATTATCCCTTTAATCTATGGGGAGAAACCTTCTTTATTGTATGTTATATTCTAAATCGTGTACTTCATAAGTATTTTGATAAAATCCCTTATGAATTGTGGAAGAACAAACCTCCAAACCTAAAATATCTCAAAGTATGGGGATGTTTAGCTAAGGTAGGGCTACCTTCATATAAGAAAACTAAATTAGAGATTTTTTTTTTTTATTGTGCATTTATAAGCTGTGTAGAATAGCAAGGCTAATAGATTATTGGTTTTGAGGTTTCATAATCATATTGAGGTCCATTCCATAATTGAATATTTAGATGTCGATTTCTTTAAAAATATATTCCTAGTTAAATCTAATGCTACTTCTCCCATGGAAGTAGTAGATTTGGTCGTAACTTAGAACTTAGAAGAAGTAAGAGTGTCAGAGTTGAGACTAGCTTTAAACCTGACTTTTACACATTCCTTGTAAAGGATGATCCATTCGAACTTAGAAGAAGTAAGAGTGTTAGAGTTGAGACTAGCTTTAAACCTAACTTTTACACATTCCTTGTAGAGGATGATCCATTCTCAAATGCCAAAGTTATGAGCTCTTATAATGCAACCTTTTAGAGGGAAGCCATTAATAGTGAAATAGACTCTATACTGCATAATAGCACTTGCAAATTGGTAGACCTACCTCTAGGTAGTAACCCATAGGTTGCAATGGGTTTTTAAGATTAAGCTTAAATCAGATGGGTTTGTTGAGAAATTCAAGGCTAGACTTATGGGTCAGGGTTATAAGAAAAAGAAAGGCTGAAAAGGCTGAGCTAAGAGTCCTGGGGGGGTTGAATAAGACTATGCCAAATTAAAATTTAAATGCGGAATAAGAATGAAATAAATAAAGATAGCACTTATCAAATTCAAATAGTAGAAATGAATAGCAACCTCAAATGCATAAGTATTGAGAGGTTGATACAGATGTTGTTCTAAGGATAACCTTACACTAAAAACCAATGGCTTATAGTAGGACAACCTGATTTCTAGAACGGTCTGTGTATCAAAATCTCAAAAAAATACTAACGAATAAAGAATAAAATAGGAATAAATATCTACTACTATTACAACATTCACTACATGTGTAGAAAATAGATTACAATCATTCACCACAAACGCTGAAAAAGAATTACGACATTCACACACTTAACCACATTCAACCATCCACAACTCCAGCAATTATAGTGGTTCGCTTGTGTGTACACCAACTATTAGAAAACAATAACACAACTACTCTACTCCCAATATCCTCACCCTCGGGATATTGGCTTTTACTATGAAATAGGTTTTCCAAGGTTCATCCAAGACCTTCACAATTGTGTTTTCAAAGGGCTACCACAATTACAAACCCCACTCACTGAGATTTTCTGGCTATCTCAGTCAAAACTAAAAATAAAAGATTTTCTGGCAATCTAATAAACCAAATACAGAAAATTGAAATATACTTATCTGAAGATTCTTCTTCTTGATGAAGCCTGGTAGAACCAATTTGATATAGATGTTTAAAGTCCAATCTCACATATGAAAGGGTTCTTAGGTCTAATTGATTTTTAATTAAAATTAACCTGGGCTAGCTTGTTTTGATTTTGATCTCAAAAAGGATAAAATTAATATTCCCTTTACAAAAGAAATAGAATTGAATAGAGATCACAAATCAAATACAAAAAAGCTATTAAAAGAATCTTAAATACTAACCAATTAGATTCTCAAATGTGGGGACAAGTTTTCTCAGAGTTGTGACTTGAATAGCTTTGACTGCATTGAAAAACTCTGAAAATTGTCCTTAATTTATAAACAAAAATACTGTTCACTCGATTGGCCCAGTGGTCAGCTCGACTAGTTGAAGGACCAACAAATTTTTAAATTTTTAGACCTGATATGATTTGAACGTTCCTCAACTAGTTGAGTGGCCTGCTTGACTGGTCTAGTGGGATAAAAAATGCTTGGTAGACTTTGAGTTGAGCTTACTCGACTGGTTGAGCATTGTTCACTCAACTGGTCGAGCAGTCTTCAGGACTGGTCGAGGGTCCAATAAAAATTCTGAAAATTCACATCAAACCTTAGACTGGTCGAGAAAATTCCTGGACTAGTTGAGCTAGTACTTGGACTAATCGAACCATGACTAGGACTAGTCGAAAAATGACCTATAAAGTTATATAATGACCTAAATTAAGAATGCAATCAATATGACCTAACCTATGGTCAATCTAGGGTCATTCATACCTTATAGGTGAAAACTTGAACATTAAAACATTGTTCGCTTCGGTTGATAGTTTATCATGAAGTACTTGAAGCTTGTCATTGTATATTTGAAGATGAGCTTCGACTAGTGACCTTGTGACTTGAGTTTCAACTTGAGTGTATGAGCTTAAGCTTGAGAAGATTACTTGAGCTTGAAAGCACACTGTCTTGATATAGTTGAAGCTTGAAAACTTGATTTAATACTTGATGTTGTACTTGAATCTCTTATTCTTGTACTTGAAGTTCTTGAGTCTCTTGTACTTGAACCTCTTGATCTGGTCTTTGAATGAGGCAAGGATGATATAAAGTTGAGCTACACAAGATATAGATTCCAAGAGGTTTTGGCACTACAAAATTTGACAATCCTAGGAGGTAGATTGTAACGACCTTGGATTTTGTTGTGCTAATCTTTCCTTAAGTAGTTGTTTTTGGGGTAATTAGCGCTTTACTCGATTGCTTGTGAAATTCGCATCAATCACTTTAAATTGTATCTGTATGGCTCTAAACGTGTAGATTAGTGAGCGCTACGTTACTCTGAAATCTGGGATCCATCGCTAAATCCAGTTGTTCTGGGGAATTTTTGGAAGATCTGGATCGGATCTGGACCGCGCGTCGAAAGTCCGATGGCGATGATCTTAGGCTGTTGCGGTCACCGAGTTGGGCTTGATCTTCACCTCGAAAATCAAGTCGATCTGATGTTCTGGGTCGATTTGCTTGAGCTCGGAGTGAAGAGTGTGAGAACGGTTGGAATTTATTAAGGTTTTATTGAAATCTGAGTCGTGTCGCTTGCGCGACGATTTTAAGCATTCTGACCGTTGGATTTTGACCCAATTTCACCCTCTGATCAGGATAGTTGGCCCAGGCATATCCTAGTGCTTGTGGACCTGATCGAGATTCCGTAACCGTTGAATTGAGTGTGGTCCGCCACGGCTGATCTGAAGAGCCGGTCGGTATGAAAACTCAGCTTGACCTAGATCCATGGTCAGTGAGCTTAAGTCCGACCTTTCATGGTTATAGGCCCACCAGAAGTGCTTCGTTGGATCGAGAAAGGCTTACTTTGGTTATAACCTAAGTATACCTTGACCCTGGGGTTATTTCCATCATTCTAAGGCCTATATATAGTCCTTAAACCCTAGCTCTCATTTCCATACGAATTTTCTCTAACCCTAGCTTGGAAAGAGAGTGGAAAAGAGAGAGAAAGTGAGAGAGATAAGTTGGTGAATCATCTTGATTTCTTCCTTGTTCTTCTTCATCTTCCAACCTTCACTTTGAATCGTTCTTCTGACGATTCTGAGTTCTTTTGGGGTAAGTTAACCTAACCCTAACCTGTGTTAGAGCTTAGACTAGACTTGGTGTTGTTGTATCTCATTTCTATCCTTATTTTAGGGTATTCTATCGCCGTTGACGAAGACAATTCGTCTAAATCAGTTCGGTGGTTCTTTCTTCGCTTAAGGTGAGGACTTTAAGTGTATAGGTTATGGTTTTCAAGGCTTTCAACACCAGTTAGTGATTTATTCTTGTTATGGATGAGATTTCACATGCCTAATGTCGTGTTTACATTGCTTTTCTGATATGCATGTGCTATATTGAGATTTGTGTATTCTATGTGTATTTATAAAGTACCGTATACGTATAAAATATGCACTTATGTTTACCATGATTAATTGTCATATATGTATGCTAGATGCATATACGACAACTCCTTGGAAAAAGGAATTGTCTAAGTGCATGTATTTCAACATACGTCATGTATGTTGTCCCATGTATGCTAAGTGTTCGTAGAAATGCATGAATGATCTAAAGTGTAACTGATTACACTAAATGCGGGCGTTGAGAAGTGATTCTCAATACTCCTATGGATGCGCATGTTTTCCTTTATGCAGTTACCTTTCAAGTTATTTAAATTCAAGCATTTCCTATGCTTACACTTATGTTAAGTTGATATTCTTCAGATGTGTATGTACCATGATTTGAGTTGTTGATCCATTACTGTTTTACATTCCATATGAGCATCTATTGTAGTGTAAGGTGTTTGGGACTATGCCTTAGTCCAGGAAATCGGTAATTGACCCTATGTGCGTGGTTGAGATTGCTTTCGCCACGTCGGATGTATTAGACGAACCCGAGTCGTATTAGAGTTGTCGGCAGTGGTTTGGCCACGCGGAGTGTTTGCGCACTCTATGTCGCTCAATTCGACGTGCGCTCGTGCTAGTCGAGTTCGTCAAGTAACCCGATTGTCCGATGTATGTTAACCATGTATGGACGCTACTGCTTGAATCTAGGGTACCGAACTTACCAGTGAAATCCTAATAACCATGGTACTTGATCCGCTAAGACTCATGAGCCGGACATGGTAGTATGGGACACAGTGGTCGAGCTGTTGGCCTACGCTGGGGTGACGAGCCTCCCCGTAGTGACCAGTGAGCAACTTAACTCGTGAGCCGATTATGGTGGTATGGGACACTATATTCGTGCTGTCGGCCTACATTGATTGGTGACGAGCCCTTTGTAGTGACCTCGAGCATACCTGGATACCGCAAGGAGGTGATGAGCCGATCTGTGGTAGTAAGGGCATGAAAGGCGTGCATTGATTGGTGACGAGCCCTTTGCTACGACCTTAACTATATGATCGTATGAGATATCTAGGATTGACGACCCTAGTATGGATCACTGTTTGGATAGTGTTATGAGGAAGGTATCTTAGCTTCCCAATCTTGTTGTGTGAAATGGACTAATAACAACTTGGTAATCATATCCATGCACCGCATTTGCATGTGCTTTGTAGATGTGACGCACTTTGAGGCGATGTCATGCGTAACGTAAGATGAAGACGCTGAGGGTGTACGCGTGAGGGCACACATCATATTGCATTCATGCTTGCATTAACAAGAGTACTTAGGATTTATTTACTTATCCTGCTTTATCATTACTGTTTGATTGAACTGATAACATGTTAACCAGTGCCTTATTGTTTCACTGAGTTGATCACTCACTCCCACGTTTCTGGGGCGGTGTTACACACCCACCAGACTCTGTCTTAGGCCCTGATGTTGCAGATGTGGATGCGACGTCTGAGGCAGAGCGGGAGCTGGATGACGGCGAGGCTGCCTTCTCCTATATGCAGTTTTCAAACGGGTTCTAGAGAGCCTTGGTCTGTTGCGTGGGATCTCTGGGATTATTTTTGGGAACTGAAATGATGTAATTTGATACTTATAATTTTGTTAAATAACACTTTTACACGATCTGGTTGTATATGTAATTCAGGGATTTACACTTGTACACATTTTACTATAAGTCTTCCGCTTGCTTTATTCACTTGTCCCTGAATCATATCTGTGTTTTGGCTTAATCTATTCCATGTTTTATGCACTAATACAGTCAACATACATTCATCATTAAATATGTTGCATAAGTGATGTTTTGGAACTCGGGAGCTGGGTTATGCTCGCCCCCCGAATTTCAGGGTGTTACAAGTTGGTATCAGAGCATGATCTGGATTAAACCAGACCTGGGTTATGGTCACACACCGCACGTTGTCGCCACTATAGTGTATTTGGGTGCGGGTCTATCATCGCTTTGTGTTTGTGCTCCGTAGTTTCCATCGGCGAAAGTTTTCTGAAAACCATTGCCGAGATCGAGTCTGTACTCTTACCTGATCACACACAGCGACCCGAAACCTTTCCTAGACCCTCTATTAATGAGTGTAGACGGTCTATCTTTCTTTTTTTTCATCTTAAACCTTCCAGAAATCGCTGTTTGAACCAGATTTCTGTCAGAATGACCCGATAGGCTTCAAACTACGCAAGGGGCCAATCGGGGCATTTCCAGTGGGGCCCAGGGGGGAACCACGCATTTTGGACCATAGGTGATCAGGAGGGCCTCGCCAAATCGGTGAGGCATCGCCGATATGTCCAGAGACCGGCGATGCCATCGCCGGTTCGGCGAGGGATCGCCGGTCGCCGGGCCAGGCGGGCCGGGCCGACGCGGGCCGATCGTCCCTAGGCTTAATGTGGCCCACCCCTCCACTGTTTTCCTTTTAAAACCCTTCCTTTTACCTACTTCCTTCACAAAACTCACTCCCAAGCTTTCTTTTTCTTCCAAAACCTCTCCAAACCCTCTCAAATCTCTCCCAAATCTTCATCTTCCTCCCATTTTCGTGCAAACCCATCACCCCATTCTCAAATCTTCCATTCTATTGCTGATTTCTTCTTTTTCCCTTCTCATTTGAGCCCTTTCATTCCCTATTTGGCTAATAGTTGTGTGGAAGCTTCACCATCTTCCTATTTCTCTCTTTCTCTCATTTCTCATGGCCCTCTTTGAGATTGTGACGGCCATCTTTTCCATTTCTTCCCTTCTTTCCTTGATGGGGAAGAAGAGAGCGCCCATGGATGAAGCCGGGCCGAGCCGCCCAACCCGTGCACGGAGGCAAGAGGTGCCACCGCTAGCAGGTCCGCCACGCGCGAGTTCCAGATGAAGCGGGACCTCGATCCTCGAGCTCCTGTCAGTAGGACCTTGTTGGCAGAATTGTCGCATGGAGTCTATGAGGGGCGTAGAGTCCTTTTTGAGGCTCATGTTGATCCGCGGCTCTTTGGTGAGTTCTTCTTGTTGGAGCACCTTGAAGGGGCTGGTTGGGGTCCCTTGTTCGAAGGCGAGTATCGCGCGAATGCTAGCACTGTTCGGGCCTTCTATGCCAACATTCTGGAGCCTTCGCTGGATCCTCTGCAGTTCAAGATTTCCTGTGGTAGCGGTCGAGTTGGAATTGTCAATGTTGCTTTGATATCCCGACTCTTGAAGGTGCCACTTGGGGAAGTGCATGCCAACGAGAAGAATGTGGATAGTGTGCGCGAGAAGGATCGTCGCACCAGATTCTTGTGTGGTCGTCTGGTCGAATGGTAGCCGAATAGGAGTCTTCTGGCTTCCTTCATGACGGACGACTTCCGTTTGCTTCACCACATCTTTACGTTCAATGTGTATCCAAGGTGGAGCAACCGCAGCCAGTGTACGCGCCTGATGGTAGATTTCCTATATCAGGTGGGGCAGGATGCGAAGTTGTGTGTGCCGACGTACATTCTGCATCAGATTATTCTCATCGCTCGTTCGAGTAGAAGGACCGAGTCTCTTCCCTTTGGCCGCCTCATTTGCAAGATCGCACATGAGTTTGGCTATAGGCTTGGAGCTGAGAAGCCGGTCCCTGTTCGCCATATCAATTTGAGGACTCTTAAGCTAATGAAGGTTAGTTCTGGTCGGCTTGCCTCAGAGGGTGAGGCTAAGTCTGAGAGTGGTGATGATGAGAGTTATGCTGAAGGCGGTGCGGAGTCTGGGGAAGAAGCAGAGCAAGACGAGGAAGAGATTGAGGCACAGGATTCGAGTGATAGCTCTCCTCCTGTGGTGCCAGAGCAGGGCGCAGAGCAGACTGCCAGAGATGCCCGTCTTATACGGCTTGAAGAAGGGCAAGCTGCTTTACGCCAGGAGATGGTTGATCTTCGAGGCTTTGTTAAGCATAAGCTTAAGAAGATGTCTCGGACTTTGAAGTCTATCCTGTGTTGCTTGCAGGATAAGGGTGCTCTGCCTCCATCTCCTGATTTCGACGAGTAGCATCGTCGTGGCCGTCTTTGCTTTGTTGTATTTTTCTTTCTGTGTGTGGCCGTTGTTGGCTTGTAGTTGGAGTTGTTGTAGTTGTTTGTGGTGGTTGTAGTTGCTGTGGTTGTTGAAGTGTTAGGTGTTGTTGTTTTCATGCTTTCCTAGTCGTGATTCATGTATTGCTGCACTACTTGTATTGCGACGATTTTGATTAATGGAATGCATGTTGTTTGCCTTTGGAGTTGTGCTGTGTTGTTGTTGTGTGGATGGATTATGTGACTTAGAATCTGACAGGTTGCATCCTTTGATTGAATGTAGGGATGCCTCCTAAGGGTTCAAAGACTTCGGCCCGTCTCTCTCTGATTGAGTCGCTTGCTAGGGTTCCTCCCTTGAGCGATAGCCAGTCAGATCCACAGGCGGGTCCATCTCTGGCCAGTGTTGGGTCGACACCGATGGCTCCTCCAGTCACGCCCTCGGTTCCTGAGCTGAGCCATGCACCTTCTTCTGCTTCGCCTGTTGATAGGTTTGAGCAGATGATGTTGTTGATGCAGCAGCAGCAGTATCAGCAGCAGCAGCAGCAGCAGCAGGAGTTCCTCTCCTCCATGGCTGGCATCTTTGCTTAGTCGGTAGGGGCGACTCCACCTGTTTCACCTATGCCTCCATCTGGGAGTGCTAGTGCCAGTGTCAGTGCCAGCGGCACATTCGAGCGATTTCAGCGCTTGCGACCTCCTACTTTTGCGGGTTCTCATAGACCCGAGGAGGCTGAGTATTGGATTGACCGCATCTCTAAGATGCTGAGGCCGTTGCACTGCTCTGAGGTCGAGTAGGTTGAGCTTGCCACCTTCATGTTTGAGAAGGAGGCCAGTTTGTGGTGGGACAGTGTGCTTCGCACTGTCGAGGAGGACTTCGTGTGGTCATGGCAGGCGTTTGAGGCGCGCTTCCACGAGAAGTATTTCCCAATGACGTACCGACATGAGAAGGAGAGTGAGTTCCTTCGCCTCCGCCAGGGAGGGTTGTCGGTTACGGAGTATGAGAACCGGTTTACTGAGTTGGGGCAGTATGTTCCTTTGATCCTGGGTGATCAGTCGATGAGGATGTGGCGTTTTTCTGAGGGACTGCGACCTGAGATCCGATCGAAGATTTACTGTGCCAGCATTTCTTCATATGCGGAGCTAGTGAGCATGTCCTTGCGAGCAGAGCAGGATGGAGATAGAGCGTCCCGCATGCGAGCACCGATGGCTCCTAGGCCGCGACCGAATTTCCAGGCTACACCTTTCCTCGGCAAGAGGCCGCGTGTTGATTCTCCTCCGAGGCGTTCGCCGCCCGCTCAGCAGATGAGAGCCGATCTTGAGATGTTCTTATTGTGGGAAGGTTGGGCACTTGGACCGTTTCGCTTTTCCCGTATGCGAGCGGTGGTTTTACTCCACCGCAGAGGGTTAGCCGTCCGATGCCTCGAGTTATTTCTCCTCCTCCTCTTCGATCGGCGCCAGCTCATCCCCTTCAGAACTGCAGTTCCTGGTTTCAGGCCACCTCCGCGGCCCATGGTTCCTCCGCCGAATCGTCGCAGCAGCTCGTGTTCATGCGCTTTCGGCTGAAGCGCTATGTCTGACTTGGTGCCGAGGTCCTTTGAGGTGACAGCGCATATTGAAGGTATTCCCGTTTCTGTGTTAGTGGATACAGGGTCCACTACTTCTCTTATTTCTTATGCGGCCGTTAGGCGTTTGGGTTTGAGATCTGTTCCTATGCAAGGAGTGACGCTTACTACCGCTACGGGGATGTCCTCTGCTTTGGGCAAGCGTTGTATGGATTGTTTGGTCGATCCGGGAAGTGGATCGATCCGTGTTGATTTGCTAGTCGCACCGCTTTATCACTACGATGTTATTATGGGTATGGATTGGCTCACGAGGATGCGAGCGAGATTGATTGTGAAGCGAGATCGGTGACGATCCATGGACATGAGGGCGAGATTGTTACTTTTCCAGTTGGTCCGTTACCCTCTTCGTATTGATTTTTATTCTTCTCTGTTGGAGAGTTCTGGCCGAATCGGCGTTGGTTAGTACGGGTAGTTCAGGAGTTTGAAGATGTGTTTGAGTCGATTCTGGATTACCTCCTCGGCGTGAGATTGATTTTGCTATCGATCTTATGCAGTGCGGCGCCCATTTCTTTACCCACCTATCGGATGCCTCCGAGTGAAATGGAGGAGTTGAGGAAGCAGATAGATGGTTTGCTGGAATTGGGTTTTATTCGGCCCAGTGTGTCTCCTTGGGGAGCACCTGTTTTGTTTGTGAAGAAGAAGGATGGTTCCTTGCGATTGTGTATTGATTATCGCAGGTTGAATTTAGTAACTGTGAAGAATAAGTACCCTTTGCCCAGGATTGATGATCTGTTTGATCAGTTGAAGGGGGCGCGGTACTTCTCAAGGTTGATCTGCATGTGGTATCATCGATCGCGTCCAAGGATGGGGACGTGCGTAAGACCGCTTCGTGACCGCCGGTCATTATGAGTTCCTTGTGATGTCGCTCGGTCTCTTATGAACGCACCGGCCGTGTTCATGGATCCGATGAACAGGGTGTTTCCCGTTTTTGCTTCGATTCGTCATTGTCTTCATCGATAACATATTGGTTTATTCGGCGAGCCGGACAGAGCACGAGGAGCACTTAAGAGCGGTTTTGGGTACTCTTAGGGAGCATCAGCTTTTCGCACAGTTCAAGAAGTGTGATTTCTGGAAAGAGGAAGTCAAGTTCCTGGGACATGTGGTGTCCAAGGAAGGAATAGCCGTCGACCTTGCCAAGGTAGCTGCAGTGCAGGACTGGAAGCAGCCTGGTTCAGTTACTGAGGTGAGGAGTTTTCTGGGTCTTGCAGGCTATTATCGACGCTTTATTCAGGACTTCTCGAAGATTGCCAGACCGTTGTCGCAGCTGACACGGAAGGATTTGAAGTTTGCTTGGAGTGAGCAGGCGGAGTTAGCTTTTCAGGAGCTGAAGGACAAGTTGACGTCCGCCCCTGTGCTAGTATTGCCAGAGCAAGGGGTTAAGTATATTATATATACTGACGCCTCTCGCGTTGGTCTGGGTTGTGTCCTTATGCAGAAGGACAGGGTGATTGCTTATGCTTCGCGTCAGTTAAGGAAACACGAAGAGAATTACCCTACGCACGACCTGGAATTGGCAGCTGTCATCTTCGCATTAAAGCTTTGGAGACATTACCTCTATGGTGAGGAGTTCGAGCTCTTTTGCGACCACAAGAGCCTTAAGTATATTTTCACGCAGCGTGATTTGAATATGAGGCAGCGCAGATGGATGGAAACATTGAAGGACTTCAAGTTCGATGTTTCTTACCATCCTGGTAAGGCGAACCTTGTGGCAGATGCGTTGAGTCGCAAGAAGGCTTTGGAGTTTGCGGCTCCGCTGATGATAGCAAAGTGGGAGATGTTGGAGTTCGTGCGCGATTTTGAGCAAAAGCTTATGGTGGTTGAGCCGTATGAGGTTATCGCACACATTCGTGTACAACCCGTTATCGATGAGAGGATCGTTGCAGCTCAGGCAGATGATGAGCTTTTGGTGAAGATGAGACAGCGGGTTGGTACAGATAAGAGCTCCGACTGGAGTGTTAGTTCTGATGGGGGCCTACGTTTTCGTGGCCGGTTATGTGTTCCTGACATCCCTGACTTGAGACGTGAGGTTCTCGAGTTAGCCCATAGTTCTAAGCTTGCGATGCATCCAGGTAGCACGAAGATATATCAGGATATGAAGAGGTCTTATTGGTGGGATAATATGAAGGTCCAGATTGCTGAATTTGTTTCTCGTTGTCTCACGTGCCAGCAGGTCAAGGCAGAGCATCGCCGACCTCCTGGGTTGTTGCATCCCATGCCCATAGCTGAATGGAAGTGGGATTTCATCTCTATGGATTTTATTTCTGGGTTGTCGAGGACGAGAAAGGGATTTGATTCTATTTGGGTGATCGCCGATCGATTAACGAAGTCGGCGCATTTCTTACCAATCAGAGTCACTTACTCTGCAGACGAGTTGGCTAGGTTGTATATCAAGGAGATAGTGCGTCTGCATGGAGTTCCCTAGAGATTGTGTCCGATAGAGACACGCGTTTTACATCTATCTTCCGGACTCGTATCCAGAGAAGCAATGGGTGTGAAACTGAAGTTCAGCACCGCGTTTCATCCGCAATCAGATGGGCAGACGGAGCGCGTGAATCAGGTCCTGGAGGATATGTTGCGAGCTTGTGTTTTGGATTTCAAAGACAGTTGGGATGATTGTCTTCAGTATGCAGAGTTCGGGTATAATAATAGTTTCCAGGCGAGTATTGGCATGGCTCCCTATGAGGCGTTGTATGGTCGCCCGTGCAGAGCACCACATTGTTAGGCAGAAATTGGTGAGTGTAGTTTGCTTGGCCCAGAGTTGGTGCAGGTGACTTTTGAGAAGGTTGACATCATTCGACGTCGACTTTTGACAGCGCAGAGTAGGCAGAAGAGTTATGCTGATATGAGGCGTCGACCGCTTGAGTTTGTAGTGGGAGACCATGTTTTTCTGAAGGTCTCTCCTATGAAGGGAGTTCTGTGGTTCGGTAAGAAGGGGAAGCTGATGCCGAGATTTATTGGTCCATTTCAAGTTCTGGATCGAGTGGGAGCGGTAGCTTACCGCCTTGCTTTGCCCACACCTCTTGCGGGTGTGCATAACGTATTTCATGTTTCTATGCTGAAGAAGTACGTTCCTGATCCTTCGCATATTATCAGTTGGGAGCAAGTGCAGTTGAGTGAGGATGCCACTTATGTACTGCGACCGACGCGTATTCTTGACAGGAAGGAGCAGGTATTGCGTAGCAAGGTTATCCCTCTTGTGAAGGTGCTATGGACGCATCATGGTGCGGAAGAGGCTACTTGGGAATCTAAAGCTGAGGTCAGGAAGACCGACCCTCTGATCCTCGAGGATTATATGAAGGTATGAATTTCGAGGACGATTTTTCTTTAAGGGGGGTAGATTGTAACGACCTTGGATTTTCTTATGCTAATCTTTCCTTAAGTAGTTGTTTTTGGGGTAATTAGCGCTTTACTCGATTGCTTGTGAAATTCGCATCAATCACTTTAAATTGTATCTGCATGGCTCTAAACGTGTAGATTAGTGAGCGCTACGTTACTCAGATCCGGGATCCATCGCTAAATCCAGCTGGTTCCGGGGAATTTTTGGAAGATCTGGATCGGATCGACCACGCGCGAAAGTCCGATGGCGATGATCTTAGGTTACTGTCATCGAGTTGGGCTTGATCTTCACCTCGAAAATCAAGTCGATCGGATGTTCTGGGTCACAACTTGAACGCTGAGTGAAGAGTGTGAGAACGGTTGGAATTTAATTAAGCTTTTATGAAATCTAAGCGTGCCGCTTGCGCGACGATTTTAAGCATTCTGACCGTTGGATTTCGACCCAATTTCACCCTCCGATCAGGATGGTTGGCCCATGCATATCCTAGTGCTTGTGGACTGATCGAGATTCGTGACCGTTGAATTGAGTGTGGTCCGCCACGGATGATCTGCCGATCGGTATGAAAACTCACCTGACCTAGATCCATGGTCGGTGAGCTTAAGTCCGACCTTTCTTGGTTAGGCCCACCAGAAGTGCTTCGTTGGATCGAGAAAGGCTTACTTTGGTTATAACCTAAGTATACCTTGACCCTGGGGTTATTTCCATCATTCTAAGGCCTATATATAGTCCTTAAACCCTAGCTCTCATTTCCATACGAATTTTCTCTAACCCTAGCTTGGAAAGAGAGTGGAAAAGAGAGAGAAAGTGAGAGAGATAAGTTGGTGAATCATCTTGATTTCTTCCTTGTTCTTCTTCATCTTCCAACCTTCACTTTGAATCGTTCTTCTGACGATTCTGAGTTCTTTTGGGGTAAGTTAACCTAACCCTAACCTGTGTTAGAGCTTAGACTAGACTTGGTGTTGTTGTATCTCATTTCTATCCTTATTTTAGGGTATTCTATCGCCGTTGACGAAGACAATTCGTCTAAATCAGTTCGGTGGTTCTTTCTTCGCTTAAGGTGAGGACTTTAAGTGTATAGGTTATGGTTTTCAAGGCTTTCAACACCAGTTAGTGATTTATTCTTGTTATGGATGAGATTTTACATGCCTAATGTCGTGTTTACATTGCTTTTCTGATATGCATGTGCTATATTGAGATTTGTATATTCTATGTGTATTTATAAAGTACCGTATACGTATAAAATATGCACTTATGTTTACCATGATTAATTGTCATATATGTATGCTAGATGCATGTACGACAACTCCTTGGAAAAAGGAATTGTCTAAGTGCATGTATTTCAACATACGTCATGTATGTTGTCCCATGTATGCTATGTGTTTGTAGAAATGCATGAATGATCTAAAGTGTAACTGATTACACTAAATGCGGGCGTTGAGAAGTGATTCTCAATACTCCTATGGATGCGCATGTTTTCCTTTATGCAGTTACCTTTCAAGTTATTTAAATTCAAGCATTTCCTATGCTTACACTTATGTTAAGTTGATATTCTTCAGATGTGTATGTACCATGATTTGAGTTGTTGATCCATTACTGTTTTACATTCCATATGAGCATCTGTTGTAGTGTAAGGTGTTTGGGACTATGCCTTAGTCCAGGAAATCGGTAATTGACCCTATGTTCGTGGTTGAGATTGCTTTCACCACGTCGGACGTATTAGACGAACCCGAGTCGTATTAGAGTTGTCGGCAGTGGTTTGGCCACGCGGAGTGTTTGCGCACTCTATGTCGCTCAATTCAACGTGCGCTCGTGCTAGTCGAGTTCGTCAAGTAACCCGATTGTCCGATGTATGTTAACCATGTATGGACGCTACTGCTTGAATCTAGGGTACCGAACTTACCAGTGAAATCCTAATAACCATGGTACTTGATCCGCTAAGACTCATGAGCCGGACATGATGGTATGGGACACCGTGGTCGAGCTGTCGGCCTACGCTGGGGTGACGAGCCTCCCCGTAGTGACCAGTGAGCAACTTAACTCGTGAACCGATTATGGTGGTATGGGACACTATATTCGTGCTGTCGGCCTACATTGATTGGTGACGAGCCCTTTGTAGTGACCTCGAGCATACCTGGATACCGCAAGGAGGTGACGAGCCGATCTGTGGTAGTAAGGGCATGAAAGGCGTGCATTGATTGGTGACGAGCCCTTTGCTACGACCTCAACTATATGATCGTATGAGATATCTAGGATTGACGACCCTAGTATGGATCACTGTTTGGATGGTGTTATGAGGAAGGTATCTTAGCTTCCCAATCCTGTTGTGTGAAATGGACTAATAACAACTTGGTAATCATATCCATGCACCGCATTTGCATGTGCTTTGTAGATGTGGCGCACTTTGAGGTGATGTCATGCGTAACGTAAGATGAAGACGCTGAGGGTGTACGCGTGAGGGCACGCATCATATTGCATTCATGCTTGCATTAACAAGAGTACTTAGGATTTATTTACTTATCCTGCTTTATCATTACTGTTTGATTGAACTGATAACATGTTAACCAAAGGCCTTATTGTTCCACCGAGTTGATCACTCACTCCCACGTTTCGGGCGGTGTTACACACCCACCGGACGTCTTAGGCCCCGATGTTGCAGATGTGGATGCGACGTCCGAGGCAGAGCGGAGCCGGATGACGACGAGGCTGCCTTCTCCTATATGCAGTTTTCAGACGGGTTCTAGCGAGCCTCGGTCTGTTGCGTGGGATCTCTGGGATTATTTTTGGGAACTGAAATGATGTAATTTGATACTTATAATTTTGTTAAATAACACTTTTACACGATCTGGTTGTATATGTAATTCAGGGATTTACACTTGTACACATTTTACTATAAGTCTTCCGCTTGCTTTATTCACTTGTCCCTGAATCATATCTGTGTTTTAGCTTAATCTATTCCATGTTTTATGCACTAATACAGTCAACATACATTCATCATTAAATATGTTGTATAAGTGATGTTTTGGAACTCGGGAGCTGGGTTATGCTCGACCCCCGAATTTCAGGGCGTTACATAAATAAGATAACATTTACAATCTCCCCCTTTATCAAATTTGTGACAAAACAAACCAAGACCAAGGAATCATGCACTAGTTAGAGCAATAAAGAATCATGCACCAGTTAAAAACTGGTCAGCATAAATCGATACTCCCCCTTAATACAATATTCCATAAAATCCAAGTGAAGAGAAGGTAAGACATTACTTGATAACCACACTTCTCTCCACATATACTCCACATCTACTCCACAACAACTTTCACTTCATAAAATAAACATATAACCATACAACACAAATTCTCCCCCTTTTTGTCACAATAAGACAAAGGAAAGAACATATGATGGAAATAGAAGATTAGAATAGGAGAAATGATTAATTAGAAGAAGAAGTTCAAGATAACCATTAAACATGTCCACAAGAAATCTAAAAAAAACCGGTCGAGTATGTACTTAACCAGTCGTAAAACTCGGGTTTTACTTTTTATTTGGGGAAAAACACCTTTTTCTTCATTTGGTTCTTCTTCTCCAACAAGCCCTACCACGACTGGTCGAACCCATCTTTGATTCCTCATTGTTAGTGCATTATTTTCAATTTCCTTTTAGATTTGCATTTTTTGCACTTCCATTTTCTTGTTTATGTTGTTTATTTCAAGGTTTATGATTGTTTTGTGGGTTTTCTAGCTAAAAATCTGATTTGTTAGAAACCCTTCTTGCCTCTTTTACAATCCTTATATTCCTTGATTTCCTTGTTGTAATGGAGAGTAGAAACAAGAAGAAAGGATCTCATGATCCCTTTTCTTCTGTTTTGCTCCTATCACAGTGCGCCATCTTCGGTCACGCAATGTGATAGTTGAACGGACAATCAACTCTGATCACTTGGTACAATTTGGCATTGTCCCTCTCCTTCAATTTGTAGGATGGGATAACATTTTACTTTAGGGCAGAACGACATACCGCTCTATTGCGCAAGCCATGTATGCTTGCATAACTGACTTCTCTTTTGAGAATTTGTCGTTTACAATTACAACTAGAGAAGGTCCAGTTGATGTGAAACGTCATCTCATTTCTAGTTTAATGGATCTTCTTATCAATAATGACAGTATTCCCATTCATACACTTATAACAAAATCGTTTGAATCTGAGAAGAGAATGATCAGTAGAGTTTTATGCAATATGGACGTGGAATGGAGTTCTGGGAATGTGCTCGCTTCCAAGTATATGTTACCCAGATACAGGGTTCTCCATCGGATTTTCATTTCAAATGTCTACTCTAGATCTGGTAACGAAACTGAGCTTACTACTTTCATGGCTCATATTCTTCATTCTCTTGTTATTGGTGTCTCTATTTGTCTTCCATCGCTTATCTGTTATATCATGATTCAGTTCTGTCTCTATCCAGGTCACAGTAACATACCCTTTACTTATCTTATGACTGTTTTAGTCACCCATAGTTTAGTGGCTATGCCTATTGGAGAAGCTCCCATTAACCATCTTCCCTTCAACAACTCAAACATTAATAAGATAAACTTGAGGTTGGCTCTTGGCCAAGTTGATGTAGGTGCTGGAGGAGTAGCAGAAGCAACTGAAGAGGAGGATGCTTTGCCTCCAGATGATGTTAATATAGATGACATTTTTGATGAGATTGAGTCTGACTTTGCGGCTGATCCTGATTATCAGCTTTCTGAATTTGATGCGCATTTGCGATCACTTGAGGAGAAGGTTGAAGGTATGCATGTTTCCCAAGAGATGCAATTTAAATATATGCACAAATATCTTAGGCGCATTACCAAGGGATTCATCAAATTGATCCTTTCATACTTGCTCCTTCTTCTGATTCGGATTAGTTTTGAATCTCTGATATTTACTAACTTTCATACTTGGATTTCTCTTGACTTTCTATGTTTGGACATGTTTTTTTTTTGGTTTTCTTGTGGATATGTTTAATGGTTATCTTGAACTTACTTCTTCTTCTTATTAATCCATTCCTCTTATATTACTCTTCTATTTCCATCATATGTTCTTTCTTTTGTCTTATTGTGACAAAAAGGGGGAGAATTTGTGTTGTATGCTTATATGTTTATTCTAGGAGTGGAAGTTGTTGTGGAGTAGATGTGGAGTATATGTGGGAGTATATGTGGAGAGAAGTGTGGTTATCAAGTAATGTCTTGTCTTCTCTTCATCCACACAAGCTGAGTGCATGCATTACCAGTAGCAATGTATTTAGCCTCAACTGTGGAGAGTGATACGGAACTTTATTTCTTACTTAGCCAAGAAACCAAATAGTTCCCGACATAGAAACAACCACCGGTAGTTGATTTACGATCATCAATGTTACCAGCCCAATTAACATCCGTGTAACCAGCTAATTACACACTAGTATCATATGGTTACCAGAGACCAAGATTAGCTGAACTAGCGCCATATCGCAAAATGCGCTTAACAACAATCAGATGTGACTCTTTGGGGTCCGACTGATATCTAGCACAAATTCCTATGCTACAAGCAATATCAGGTCAGCCTGCAGTTAAATACAGTAAACTACCTATCATACTGCGATACAACTTAGGATCCACACTCTTACCTGTTGAATCCTTAGAGATTTTTAGAGTAGTACTCATTAGAGTATAAAAATTTTTTCCACTCTCAAATTCGAACTTTTTAACTAAGTTTAGAGCATATTTGGTTTGAGAGATAAAGAAACCATCAGGGAGTTGTTTGACTTACAACCTTAAGAAATAGTTTAGTTCTCCAACCATGCTCATTTTAAATTTAGATTTCATAAGATCTGTAAATTCAATAGTCATGTTAGTACAAGTAGATCCATAGATAATGTCATCAACATAGATTTGTACAATTAGTATATGATCATTATGTTTCTTTACAAACAGTGCCTTATTAACACTTCCCATTGTAAAATTATAACTTAGTAGAAACTTAGTCAATTTTTCGTACCATGACCTGGTAGCTTGTTTTAAACCATAGAGTGCCTTTTTCAGGTGATAGACATGATTAACATGCTTATGGTCTTCAAAACCCTTTGGTTGTTCAACATACACTTCTTCATGCAAATCGCCATTTAAGAACGCACTATTTATATCCATTTGATATATTTTGAATTTTTCATTTTGAATTTTTTAAAGCACGTAATGGATATAAATAGTCTGATTAATTCAAGATGAGCTACTGGGGTAAAAGTTTTATCATAATCAATGCCTTCAATTTGGGTGTACCCTTTTACAACCAGCCTAGCCTTGTTTCTAATAATATTACCAAGTTCATTAGACTTATTTTTGAAAATCCAATTTGTTCTGATAATGAGTTTATCTTTTGTTCTTAGAACTAAGTACCAAACATCATTTCGAACAAATTGATTGAGCTCTTCTTGCATTGCTACAATCCAGTTTTCATCAGTAAGGGCTTCTTTTACATTAGCCGGTTCTATCTGAGATGTAAAGCACACGTAGTTGCACATATCTTCTAGTTGTTTACGAGTGCGCACACCAGTGAGAGGGTTTTCAAGGATTTAATTAGATGGATGACCTTTAACTATCCGTAGTTCAGTGTTATTTTGACTAGATGAAGAGTTTAGTTTATCAAATAAAAGAACTTCATCATTTTCTGAACTTGAGATAGGTGTATTCAAGTGATCATCTATAACCACATTAATGAACTCTTGAATTACACCAGTCTTTTTGTTAAGAAACCGATATGCTTGACTATTCAGCACATATCCTAAAAATATCTCTTTATCACTTTTGGTGTCAAATTCAGCCAGATTTTCTTAGTTACACAAGATGTAGCACTTGCCGCCGAAAACTCGAAAGTATTTGACAGTAGGCTTCTTATCAAATCACATTTCATAAGCCATTTTACTATTTGATTTTCTAGTATAAATGTGGTTCATTATATAATAAGCAGTATTTACGACTTCAACCTAAAGATTTTTAGGAAGTTTCATACTATTTAGCATTACATTTGCCATTTCTTGAAGTACTCTATTTTTCCTTTCCACTACACCATTTTGTTGTGGTGTTTTGGGCGCAGAATATTCATGTGATATTCCCTGATCACTATAAAATTTCTTAAAACTGCTATTTTCAAACTCAGAACCATGATCACTACGGATTTTTGTGACTTGTGATTCTTTTTTAGTTTGGATACGTTTAAGTACCCTTTTTACTTTATCGAGAGTTTCTGATTTCTCTCTTAAGAAGACTACCCAATTATACTTGGTAAAATCATCTACCATCACCAGAATATACTTCTTGCCACCTCGACTCTCTGTTCTAGTTAGTCCAATGAGATCCATGTAGAGAAGTTCGAGTGGTTTAGATGTGGCATTGGAGTTCACCTTTTTGTGAGTACTCCTGGTTTGTTTACCAATTTGGCACTCGCCATATATTTTATCTACTTTCTTCATTTTGGGTAGGCCTCTTACCAATTCTCTTTTACTCAATCTATACAAGTTGCGGTAGTGTACATGTCCTAGGCGCTTATGCCGTAAATTGGTCTCATCAGTTTGGACCATGTAACACAATAGCTTAGATGAGCTTGAATCACTAACAATGTAGCAGTTCTCAGAAGTTTTACGACCAGTTAATATTACAGAACCATTCTTATTTAAAATTTCACACCCTTGATTCGTAAATTTTATACTATGATTATTATCACATATTTGAGAGATACTTAATAGATTATGTTTTAAACCTTCTACATATAAAATATTCTCAAATAGAGGGAGGTTAAATAGTTGAACTGTACCTTGGCCAACAATTTTACAGTTACTACCATCACCGAATGTGACTAAACCATCAGTCATGTCTTTAAGACTGGTGAACAGACCTTTGTCACTTGTCATATGTCTGGAGCAACCACTATCTAGGTACCACTTTAAATGGCTCGAAGCTTTGAAAGTGGTGTGGACAACCAAACAAGTAACCTTAGGGACCCATTTCATTATTGTTTTGGGTTTATGAGTATACTTGGTCTTCTTATGTTTATAGTTGTTATAAGTCCTACTCACTGAGTTAGATTTTAAGAGTTCCATAAGTAAGTCAATAATTTTTTCAGCCAAAGGGTTATGATTCTGATTTCTATAGTTGATATGATTGCTATTAGGTTTAAAAGTTTGAAAAGTTTTAGAATTTTTAGAATTATTTTGATTCAGACTTTTCCCTTTTGAGTTTGAAGACTCCCCTTTAACAAATTTAGGTGGAGTATTCTTATATTTGGGAGGAATACTTTTATCATAGCCCAATTCAGATCGATCGCCACATTTTCTGAATCCAGATAAAAGTTTTTCTAATTTAGGATCACCTTAGCCATACCTTCATGTGTCCTTCAAACTCAAAAGCGAAGAGACTTCTAGTTTTAGCTTCTCATTTTCAGATTTTAATTTTTCAACTTGGGACATTTTGAAATCTGAGCCGCACTTAGTTTTTTCAAAGCAATCTGAAAAGTGTGATTTTTCTAAGACTAGATTATCAAAATTTTCTTTTAGTTTTAAAAACTTTTCTTTTTGAAGTCTTAACTTTACAGCAATTTTGCAACTTTCCCTGTATAGGGCATCATAAGCATCTTGAAGGTCTTCTTCATTTTCATGGTCACTATTTAGATTTTCTTCACTGGTTGAATCATCATTATCTGAAAAAGTGAACTTGGCTAGAGTCATTAGAGCTTTAACATCATTAGCCGACTCGATTTCAGAATCTTCTGACTTAGAAGAGACTTCAGAGCAGGAAAAATCATCCCATATAGCTAACATACCTTTCTTTTTAGACTTTTCCTTCTTAGGACATTTGTTTGCTAGATGCCCATATTCATGGCAGTTGTAGCATTGGATGTCTTTTAAAGATTTTCAATTTTTAAATGTAGGTTTTTTCTTTTTAATAGGTTTTTGTAAATCAACCCTTTTTTGCTTTCGAAAATCTTATAAAACTTTTTAGCTAAAAGAACCATATCATCTTCAGAGGTTTCTAAATCAAAATCATTACTATTTTCATGAGAAATAAATTTAGAAGACTTGAGGGCGATTGACTTACCCTTGAGTGCCTTAAAAGTTAACTCATAGGTTTAAAGAGACCCAATTAACTCTTCTACCTTTATATTATCTATATCACGAAGTTCCTGGATCGCGGTAACTTTTGAATTGAACCATTCGGGCAACGAGCGTAGTATCTTTGCACAGACTCTACTTTCTGGGATCCTATCACCAAGACCCCACATAGAATTGACAATGTCATTCAACCTTGTATAGAAGTTCATGAAAGTTTCACTTTCTTCCATACGTATTTCCTTAAATTTAGTTGTGAGGATTTGAACTTTAAATTTCTAGACAATTGTTGTACCCTCGTGTGTCATTTCCAAAATATCCCAGGCTTGCTTTGCAGTATCACAAGATATAATTCTCTTGAATTCATCCAGTGATAGTGCGCAAGTAATAACATTTAAAGCTTTTACATTGGCATAACTCTCACTTTTCTGAAGATTGGTCTAAGTAAAATAAGATGAAACTTTTATAGTTACAGATCCATCAGTACCAGTCACTTCAGTGGTAGGAGGGGTCCAATTGGTCACTGTGGCTTGCCACATGCTCTCATCCATGGATTTAAAAAAAATCCTCATTCTGGCTTTCCAATCGGCATAATTAGAGCCATCAAATGGTGGAGGCCTAGTGATTGAGAGGCTATCAAAATTTGACATCTTAAAAAGCTCAGATCGATTAGCTCAAGAATCTAATTCAAACAACAAAGATAAAACAAGCTATTATGCTTTGATACCACTTGAAAAGGGTGAGCTAAGAGTCCTAGGGGGAGGGGGGGGATGAATAGGACTATGCCAAATTTAAATTTAAATGCAGAATAAGAATGAAATAAATAAAGATAGCACTTATCAAATTCAAATAGCAGAAATGAATAACAACTTCAAATGCACAAGTATTGAGAGGTTGATACAGATGTTGTTCTAAGGACAACCTTACGCCAAAAACCAATGACTTATGGTAGGACAACCTGATTTCTAGAACGGTTTGTGTATCAAAATCCGAAACCAATACCGAGGAATAAAGAATAAAATAGAAATAAATATCTATTGCTATTACAACATTCACCACATGTGCAGAAAATAGATTACAATCATTCACCACAAATGCTGAAAAAGAATTACAACATTCACACACTTATCCACATTCAACTATCCACAACTCCAGCAATTATAGTGGTTCGCTTGTGTGTACACCAACTGTTAGAAAACATCCACATAACTACTCCACTCCCAATATCCTCACCCTCGGGATATTGGCTTTCACTATGAAATAGGTTTTCCAAGGATCACCCAAAACCTTCACAATTGTGTTTTCAAAGGGCTACCACAATTACAAACCTCACTCACTGTGATTTTTTGGATATCTCAGTCAAAACAAAAAATGAAAGATTTTCTGGCAATGCAACAAACCAAATACAGAAAATTGAAATATACTTATTTGAAGATTCTTCTTCTTGATAAAGCCTGGTAGAACCAATTCGATATAGATGTTCAATGTAGATGTTCAAAGTCCAATCTCACATATGAAAGGGTTTTAGGTTTAATTGATTTTTAATTAAAATTAACCTGGGCTAGCTTGTTTTGATTTTGATCTCAAAAAGGGTAAAATCAATATTCCCTTTACAAAAGAAATAGAATTGAATAGGGATCACAAATCAAATACAAAAAAGCTATTAATAGAATCTTAAATACTAACCAATTAACTTCTCAAATGTGGGGACAAGTTTTCTCAGAGTTGTGACTTGAATAGCTTTAAATGAATTGAAAAACTTTAAAAATTGCCCTCAATTTATAGGCAAAACTACTGTTCACTCGACTGGCCTAGTGGTCAGCTCGACTGGTCGAAGGACCAACAAATTTTCAAAATTTTGGGCGCAATATGATAAGATCGTTCCTCGACTGGTTGATGGTTTGCTCGACTGGTTGAGTGGCCTGCTCGACTGGCCGAGCCCTGCACTCGACTAGTCGAGTGGGATCAAAAATGCTTGCTGGACTTTGAGTCGAGCCTGCTCGATTGGTCGAGCACTGTTCACTCGACTGGTTGAGTAATCTCTAGGATTGGTTGAGGGTCTAATAGAAATTCTGAAAATTTACAACAAATCTTGGACTGGTCGAGAAAATTCTTGTATCGGTCGAGCCAGTACTTGGACTAGTCGAACCATGACTAGGACTAGTTAAAAAATGACCTATAAAGTTATATAACGACCTAAATTAAGAATGCAATCAATATGACTTAACCTATGATCAATCTAGGGTCATTCATACCTTATAGGTGAAAACTTGAACATTGAAACATCGTTCGCTTCGGTTGATAGTTTATCTTAAAGTACTGGAAGCTTGTCATTGTATATTCGAAGATGAGCTTGGACTAGTGACCTTGTGACTTGAGTTTCAACTTGAGTGTATGAGCTTAAGCTTGAGAAGATTACTCAAGCTTGAAAGCACACTGTCTTGATATAGTTGAAGATTGAAAACTTGATCTAATACTTGATATTGTACTTAAATCTCTTATTCTTATACTTGAAGTTCTTGAGTCTCTTATACTTGAACTTCTTGATTTGGTCTTTGAATGTAGGTAAGGATGATATAAAGTTGAGCTACACAAGATACAGATTCCAGGAGGTTTTGGCACTACAAAATTTGACAATCCTAGGAGCTAGATAAGATAGCATTTACATAGGCATTGACTACTTTGACATATTCACCAGTCATTAAGATCACAATTGATTATTATCACTTCCATCCACAATCTAGTGATCCACTAAAATGGATGTGAAAATCATATTCTTAAATAGAGAATTAAAGGAAGAGATCTATATGAACCAACCTGAGGGTATTGTGGGAAAATGTCATGAAAATAATGTATGCAAATTAATTAAATATCTTTATAATCTCAAGCAAGCTCCAAAGTAATGGCATGAGAAATTTGACAAAGTGTTGTTGTCAAACGATTTTCAAATTAATGAGTCAGATAAATGTATGTATAACAAGCTATTCGAAAATGCATGCATTATTATATGTTTGTATATGGATGACATGTTGATATTTAGTGTAACATTGATGTGGTGAATGAAATTAAGTCATTCCTTAGTTCACAATTCAACATGAAGGATTTGGGGGAGGCAGATGTGATTCTTGGAATCAAAATTATGAAAAACTCCAATGGAATCACTTTATCTTATTAACATTATGTAGAAAAAATTATGAAAAAAATATAATCTTCTAGATTGTACACCTATAAGCACTCCCTTTGATCTGTATGTAAAATTGTATAAAAATGAAGGTGATAGTGTATCACAACTCGAGCACTCTAGTATCATTGGGTATTTAATATACTATAATATACCAGATATTATATATGTAATTAATAAGCTGAGTAGATACACTAGTAATCTTGGAGAAGATCAATGGAATGTCATAAATAGATTACTGAGATAGTTGAAAATGATTTGTAGTTATGGTACTAGGTATACCAGATATCCAGCCATATTAGAGGTGTATAGTGATGCAAATTGGATATTAAATTCAATGAAATCGAAGTTCACTAGTGGGTATGTGTTTACTCTTGTAGGAGTCGCAGTGTCCTATAAATCTAATAAGCATACTTGTATATCTTGGTCCATGATGGAGTTCGAGTTTATTGCTCTTACAACTTCAGAAGTAAAATGGTTGATAAATTTGCTTTCAAATATATAGGGTAAACTCTTCATAACCTCAAGTGTAGGGTTGCAATGTAGAAATAACTCGGTAAGAACAAGGTTGAATCCACAGGGAATGGGGAACAAGATCTAGAGTTAATCTAAATCTAACTTGGTTGTTTAGGTTTTTAATCCAGCGAGATAAAAATAGTTTTGAATAATAAAGATAAATGACTAAGAATCCAGGAATTCACTTATAGCAATCTCAATATTAATCTATTTGATTCGATGATAACTCGATTGGAATCGAAGTCCTATCCTATCCAATTGGATGATAGAGCAGTTAAAACAAAATCTGAACTTTCATTGCATTAGTTCACTCATGAGGCACCAATGTGATGATTGCAGGGAATTCTACCATCTACCATGCCCAGGAGACAATAGTAAATCACAAATTCTATAGATTACACAATTGAAAAATAGATAAGAAGATATTAAAAGCTTCCCAAACATCTACTATAATTGGAATCACATTAAACTACATAAAACTAGAAATATTCCTTTATTCAAACTAGAAATCAATAGAAGTTCAATATAAACTTGAATCAAAGTAAAATAAACATCAAAATAAACTATAAGCTTCATCCCTTAGTCTTAGATAAGAGATTAGCTTAATAAGACTAACATCTTAGAAAAAACTAAAATGATTAACTAGAATCCGTGAAGAAATCGAAGTGAAAAAACGTTATTGGCGCTCCACCTTAGCCTTCTCTCCCTTTCCAAGTCATAGAAGATGATTTGGAGTAAAATAGAGACTCATTTAAATATTTTTGCAACTGAAACGTTCACACCGCCTTGGAAAAGTTCGCAAACCACCTCAAATTTACTCACTCTATGCATCTTCGATGGAAAACTTTGAAGACACCTTTGATGTCATCGAAAATCATACAAAACTGTTTAGGAAGTTAAGCCAAAATCCATGAAATTATCAATGTCATCGAAGCCAGTTCAATGCCATTGAAGTCTATTTTGAAAATTATTTCAGGAATTTCTCTTTTAGATTAGAATTTCAGAATATCTTTTTTTAGCCAATTTTCAGGATTCATTTCTTTGCAATTCAAACCTTTGATTCTCTTTATTCCTCACTTGGCTTGTTTTGATACTTGGCATGTGAATTCTTCATTAATGACTTCTAAATCTCTAATTCTTCATTATCTTCTTTTGATCTTTAAATCCATCCTTTTAAGCACGTATTCATCATAGGCTTCTGAATCACCTCGTATGACAAAAACATATATAATTAAATCAAATTATCAATTAAATGCCAAGAAAACTAATATAATTGAAGGGATAAATATGCAATATTTGAGTCTCAACATAAACTAGTGACAACAATTGTGTTGTATTATGATAGCCAAGCTGCGATAGTAAGGTAAATAATAAGACCTATAATGGAAAGTACAGACGTCTACATTTGAGACATAACTTAGTCAAGTAGTTGATCCGAGATGGAATAATTGCAATTGACTTTGTAAGGTTTAAGAGAATTTAACTAATCCACTAATAAAAGTGCTAGCCAGAGAGTTAGTGATGTGTCATCGAAGGAAATGGGGTTGAGTCCCATTTAGAAAAATCGCCGCAATATGAACCCAACCTATATGACTAGAGATCCCAAGAACTAGTTTCAATGGGTAGCAATAAGTTGTTTTGAGTGATTTGGTATTGGAACTATGTAGGAAAATTAAGAACCATATTCCTATGGTGTAGCAGTGCTATGGTCCGTGGTGAAGAAGGTTTGAACTAGTCCTTAATGAGTGTCATAACTATGATACAGTGGGATGTTTAGATGCAGGTACATCTCCAATGGACTCACCTATATGAGTGTGTTGGTGGGGCTGCTTCTTATGAGAAATAGGACATTCTGTAGAACACTTAAGAAATTGGGATAAAGAACATTACAATAATATGTTAATTTTAAAAATTCAAGTTGCTCTGAAATGTTGTATGTGTGATGTGTTTGTATTGTTATTGTGGGGGGTTACTTCAAAACTTTATGTTACTTCCTCCTAATAAACCAGACACATTTACACTAGGTAAGGTCCAAATATTTTAAGTTACCTTTACTGATGCACTTCGTTTCGCTGATTTACCCAATCGATTTTTTATTCATTTTTTTTTGAATTTTCAAATTGCAGGGGATTGTTAGATTAAATGAGTTTTAAAAGAAAGATTTGACAAATCTAAAAAAAATTAGTTTTCACCTTTATTAATTAACTTACCTTAATTGTGTTTAGTTTTGTCCCACATTGGAAAGTTGTTAGGAAAAATAAGCTTTTATATTAAAACCTCTCACTAATCCTTTGTATTGGAAAACAAGTATATATCATGGGAGAAACCTAGCATACATGCATGCCCGTCCGCGGTCGTGGCGCGGTGCAGTGTGATGCAATGTGGCTTTGATTGAATACTTTTGATTTTCTCACCATATCTTTTATACTCATGCACATGAAGACAGAGCTGATGTACACCTATCTAAAATTAATGAGTCGGCATGCACCAACATGCATTTATTACGCTGCTCGCATACGCCTTAAGCCCTAAGACTACCTACTTTTCCTTTATAAGGACATTTCCTCTCCATTACAAAATTCATCTAAAAATTCTTAATGAGTGCTAAATATTGCATATAAATCCTCAATTATACTTTTTGTCCCTTACATTTAAGTGTTAAAAAGACTTAATTTAAGTATGTTTTTAATATAGATGAGAATTTAGAAGTCAGAGATGAGTATGTACTTAAATGATGAATTAAAACCTAAAGGAATGAACTTGAAGAATTGGACAAAAAAAAAACCACAACTCGTAAGTTTATTGCGTGCTGAGAGTAAAACACGTCTTATTAGGGCACTCCCGTAAAGATATCCAAAACAACCATAGGCATGTTATCATAGGTGAGTAGGTTATCAATCAATCATGTCGTACAACTACACAGGTTATCATGAACATGGCATCAATAATAGACATGTCACTAAACAAGCGACCATGAATTATTAAAATAACTAATCATCATGAACAAGATAATCAAATTCCATTTTCTATTATATGACATATGATGGAAGGGCAATGACAGAGCTGGCGTATGGAGTCGGGATGATAGTACGTGGTATCGCAAGTTGTGGTGTCCATCACATGGGACTTCTATCCAAACCAGACCCATACCCAAATTTGGATAGCTAGACTTAATGTGGTAAACTCTTAATCTTAGGTTGGTCGCATGCCCAACCGAAATCATAGCCATAGCAAAGGTTCACATAATGATTTAGTTGCGCACCACCAGCCCGAGTGGATAGTGAATGAATGAATGGGTCAGATGCTAAGTATGCAACTCCTACTCAGTAAGTACACATATAACCACCACAATACTTCTGATGTGAGACAAGGTTCCGCCCCATTGTATGCACACTGGCCTGCCAGCACAGTAGCCTGTGAACCACTGGTAGCTCACCTGGGCCCTTAGGCCCCGCCCACATCAGCGTCCACTCAGTGTGCCCGCCCACGTGTGCAATAGTGACATGGTGTCACAATGTCAATACTGTACATGAACACCATTAGTCGTGCCAAGGCTATGCGATGCAAGGCCTACCTGGCCAAATGTCATATGCAAGATGTAGCTCAAGCATATAAGTCCATATCTGAATCCACATATCAGTACATTTCCTCTTTGGATAATCACCGGGGCCTAATACACTCAACACCAACTTACCTCCCTATCTAAGCGCACAATTAGGTAAGTGGAAGAGACCTGATAATCCGCTTGCCAATATTGGGCCCGCCTTGTCGATAATGGACCCATTCCTCAAGCTAAGTTAGACTTAACCTAGTCATTACCCCCTCACTCGAGCGGGTAAGGCCACACCCCCTTCCAACTGACCATGACAAAGTGGGAGATGTGGCCTACTGGTATCTGGCCCTCATGCGCTCACGTATCCACTCGATCTATGTAAATGCTATATTATAAATCTAGCACCCAGGTTTGTCAAATTTTGTTGTACTAAATTATTTAGAATCTGTATTATGTTTTGATGAGATGATTAGATCAACTTCATGCATTTTAAAATTGTCCAAGTCTTCGTCGAACTTCTCTATGTATTCAAGGTGAAGAAGCATTATCGAAGTTCAAGATTTCAAGCTCAAGTACAAGTACTAGTTCAAGACTCAAAAATTCAAGTCTTTTCTCAAGCTCAAGTTCAAGAATTGAAAACAAGCTTCAAGTATTTCAAGTGTGTGAATTTGCAGAGTGAATGATGTTTCAATTGTTCAAACTCACAAACAAGGTATGGATGACCCTAGATTGACCATATGTTAGGTCATATTCACTACATATGCTTAATGGGTCATTTCATAAGTTTATAAGTCATTTCCTCGACCAGTCCTAGTCTTTGTTTGACTAGTTCAAGCTCTGGCTCGACCAGTCCAAGGTTTGTTGTGAATTTTTAGAATTTTCTGTTGGACCCTCGACCAGTTGAGTGAACAGTGCTCGACCAGTTGTGCAGGCTTGACTTAAAGTCCAGCAAGATTTTTTGGTCCCACTCGATTAGTCGAGTGCATTGCTCGACCAGTCGAGCAAGCCACTCGACCAGTTGAGTAACGACCTTATCTAACATGCCAGAAATTTTAAAATTTGGTTGGTCCTTCGACTAGTCGAACCGACCCTTAGGCCGGTCGAGAGAACAATATTTTCACCTATAAATAGAGGACGAACCTCGAAGTTTTTCATCCGTTCCAAGCTATATCAAACCATTATTTTGAGAGATAAGTTCCTGTATTTCCTAAGCTATATTGTGTTTATTTTAAATTCTCTTAAATAACTTTTTATATTTAATTTTGTGATCTCCATTTAACTCTATTTCTTTAAAGAAGGGAATTGTAATTTTACCCTCTTGAGATCAAAATCAAATTAAGCTGGCCCATGCTGAATTAATCTAAAAATCATTTAGATTTAGAACCTTTCATTTGTGAGACTGGACATTGAACATCTTTGTCTACATTGGATTGGTTCTACCGGGCTTCTTCAGAAGGAGAATTTCTAGATAAGTATCATTTACTTTTTGTGTATCTTTTGTGGTTTGTGATGTTGTACCAGGAAAATCTCATTTTTAATTTTGTCTGAGGTAATCTAGAAAATCTCAGAGTGTGGGGTTTATGTAATTGTGTAAGCCCATCTAAAGACACAATTGTGAAGGTTTTAAGGTGAACCTTGGAAAACCTTTGTCATAGTGAATGCTAATATCCTGAGGAAGTGGATATTAGGAGTGGAGTAGTTGCGTGGCTATTTTTCAAACAATTGGTGTACACATAAACGAACCACTATAATTCTTGGAATTGTGGTGGATGATTGAATGTGCTTATGTGTATGAATGTTGTAATTTACTTTATACACTTATGGTGAATGGTGTAATTTATTTTATGCACTTGTGGTGAATGTTGTAATAACTTAGTTTATTTCCTTTGCTTCTTTATTGGTTTGGGTTTTTGATACTTACAAATGTTTTAGTAAGGTTGTCCTACCATAAGCCTTTGGTTTTTGGTGTTAGGTTGTCCTTACAACTAAGTTTGTATCAACCTCTTAAGACTAGTGCATTTGAAGTTGCTATTTACTTGTGTATTTTATTATTTGTTTGCACTATCTATCTTTGTATTCCACATTTATTTTTTAATTTGGCATAGTCTTATTCACCCCCCTCTAGGATGTTTAGCTCGGCCTTTTCAAGTGGTATCAAAGCCTAATAACTCTTTTTTTTATTCATTTCCTGAGCTAATCGATCTGAGCTTATAAGATGTCAAATTTTGATAGCCTCTCAATTACTAGGCCTCCACCTTTTAATGGATCCAATTATGCCTATTGGAGAGCCAGAATGAGGATCTTTTTAAGGTCCATAGATAAGAGCATGTGGCAAGCCACAATGACTAGATGGAACCCACCCACAACTGAAGTTCTAGGCACTAATGGAACTAAATTTGTTAAAGTTAGTTCTTATTTTTTATGGACCACACTTAAAAAAAATGAGAGTAGTGCCAATGTAAAGGCTTTAAATGCAATCACTTGCGCACTATCACTGGATGAATTCAAAAGAATTATATCTTGTGATATTGCAAATCAAGCCTGGGACATTCTAGAAATGACATCGAGGGTACGACTATAGTTAAGAAATCTAAACTTCAAATCCTCACCACTCAGTTTAAGGAGATACATATGGAAGAAAGTGAAACTTTTATGGACTTCTATACTAAGTTAAATGACATAGTCAACTCTATGTGGGGTCTTGGTGATAGTATCCTAAAAGTAAAGTCTGTGCAAAGATATTGCACTCATTGCCTGATAGGTTCAATTTTAAGGTCATCGCCATTCAGGAACTTCGTGATACGGATAATATGAGGTTGAAGAGCTTGTTGGTTCTTTACAAACTTACGAGTTAAATTTTAAGGCTCCTAAAGGTAAGTCCATAGCCTTTAAGTCTTATAAAAATATTTCTCATGATAAAGATAGTAATTCTAATTGTGAAAATTCTGAAGATGATATGACACTATTAACCAAGAAGTTTTATTAAATTTTCAAAAGCAAAAAGAGGGGTAGGTTTTGAAAAACCTTCTAAAAAGAAAAGGACTAGATCTAAAACTTGGAAATCTATTAAAGACAGCCAATGTTTCAACTGCCATGAATACGGGCATCTGGCAAACAAATGTCCAAAGAGGGACAAACCTAAGAAGAAAGGTATGTTGGCCACATGAGATGAGTCATCTTGCTCTGAAGCTTCTTCTGAGCCAGATGATTCTGAACCCGAGTTTACTAATTGGGTCAAAGCCTTAATGACTCTAGCCAGAGTCACTTCCTTAGACAGTTGTAATTCAACTTATGATGAAAATATGAGAAGCGACCCTCAAAATGATGATGATTTATAAGATGCCTATAATGCCCTATATAGGGAAAGTTGCAAGATAGCTGTAAAACTAAAACTTTAAAAAGAAAAGTTTTTAAAGTTAAAAGAAAATTATGATAACTTGGTTTTAGAAAAATCTCATTTTTCTGATTGTTTTAAAAAGGCTAAGTGTGATCTAGATTTCAAAACATCCCAAGTTAAAAACCTTAAATCAAAAAAATGAAAAACTAAAATTAAAAGTCTCTTCTCTCTTGAGTTTGAAGGATACTTGGAGGTATGCCCAGGGTGATCTTAAACTAAAAAGACTGCTAACTGGATCAAGGAAATGTGGCAATAGATCTAGTCTGGGCTACGATAAGAATACACTGCTTAAAAGTAAGTCCACTTTACCTAAGTTTGTTAAAGGGGAGTCTTCTAACTTAAAAGGGAAAAGTTTGAATCAAAATAAATTTAAAAATCCTAAAACTTTTCAGGCTATGAAATTTAAAAGCAAATATATGAATTATAGAAATCAGAATCATAACCCCTTAGCTGAGAAAATTGTTAGTTTACTCAAGGAGCTTCTAAAATCTAACTTGAATGGTAGAATATATAACAACTACAAGTATAAAAAAATCAACTATACTCCAAAACCTAAAACAATAATGAAATGGGTCCCTAAGGTTGCTTGTCTGGTTGCCCACACCGCTTTCAAGGCTTCGAGTCAATCAAAGTGGTACCTAGACAATAGTTGTTCTAAACACATGACAGGTGACAAAGATTTGTTCACTAATCTTAATGATATGACTGATGGCTCAATCACATTCGGTGATGGTATCAACTGCAGAATTGTTGGCGAAGGTATGGTTCAACTCTTTACTCTTCCTTCATTTGAGAATGTTTTGTTTGTAGAGGGCCTTAAGCATAATCTCTTAAGCATTTCTCAAATTTGTGATAATAAACATAGTGTCAAGTTCACCAACTAAGGGTTTGAGATTTCTCATGAGAATGGTTCTGTGATATCAACTTGTTGCAGAACATTTGAGAAATGCTATATAGTCAGTAATTCAAGCTCGTCTAAGTTATCGTGTTACATGGTCCAAACCAATGAGACCGAACTATGACATAAACGCTTAGGACATGTACACTACCGTAATCTTTATAGACTGAGTAAAAGGTAAAGTAATAAGAGGTCTACTCAAGTTAAAGAAAATGGATAAAATTTGTAGCGAATGTCAGATTGAAAAACAAACTAGGAGTGCTCACAAGAAAGTGAACTCCAATGCCACATCCAAACTCCTTGAACTCCTCCACATGGATCTCGTTGGATTGACTAGAATGGAGGGTTGAGGCGGTAAGAAATATATTCTAGTAATAGTAGATGATTTTACCAGATATACATGGGTAGTTTTCATGAGAGAGAAATCTGAAACTCTCAATGAAGTGAAAAGGGTACTTAAGCGTATCTAAACTGAGAAGGAATCACATGTCTCTAAAATCTGTAGTGATCATGGTTCTGAATTTGACAATAGCAGTTTTGAGAAGTTCTGTAGCGATCATGGTATATTGTATGAATTTTCTGCTCCTAAGACACCTCATCAGAATGGGGTTGTTGAAAGGAAAAATCGTGTGCTTCAAGAAATGACTAATGTGATGTTAAATAGCATGAAACTTTCTAAAAATCTTTAGGCTAGAGCAATGAACACGCTTGTTATATTATTAACCGTGTTTATATTAGAAGGTCAAATAATAAGACTACATATGAATTGTGGTTCGATAAGAAGCCAATAGTCAAATACTTTTGAGTTTTTGGCAGCAAATGCTATATTCTACGTGACCGGGAAAATCTGAAAAAATTCGACACTAAAAGTGATGTGGGTATTTTCCTAGGATATGCGCTAAATAGTCGTGCATATCGTGTTCTCAATAAGAGGACTAGTGTAATTCAGGAATCCATTAATGTAGTTATAGATGATCACCTGAATACACATATCTCAAGTTTAGAAGATGATGAAGTCTCTTTATTTAGATAAACTGAACTCTTCATCTAGTTAAAATGACACTGAACTGTGGTCAGTTAAAGACCATCCAACTGATTAAATTCTTGGGAACCCTCTCACTGGTGTGCGCACTCATAGACAATTTGAAAACATTTTTAATTATGTGTACTTCACATCCCAGATTGAACCGACCAACGTAAAAGAAGCACTTACTGATGAAAACTGGATAGTAGCTATGCAAGATGAACTTAATCAATTCATAAGGAATGATGTATGGTACTTATTCCTAGACCTAATGATAAACATATTATTGGAACAAAATGGATCTTTAAAAATAAGTCTAATGAATTAGGTAATATTATAAGAAACAAGGCTAGACTGGTTGTACAAGGGTACACTCAAATAGAAGGCATCGATTATGGTGAAACTTTTGCCCCAGTAGCTTGTCTTGAATCTATCAGACTGTTCATATCCATTGCTTGTTAAAAAAATTTCAAAATCTATCAAATGGATGTCAAGAGTGTTTTCTTGAATGGTAATCTACATGAGGAAGTACATGTAGAACAACCTACTGGTTTTGAAGGCCCTAAACATATTGATCATGTTTATCGCTTGAAAAAGGCACTCTATGGATTAAAACAAGCTCCTAGGGCATGGTACAAGAAATTGACTAAGTCTCTATTAAGTCATAACTTTGTAATGGGAAGTGTTGATAAGATACTGTTTGTAAAGAAACACAATGATCACAAACTGATAGTACAGATATATGTTGATGACATTATCTATGGATCTACTTATTCTAACATGTCTGTTGAGTTTGTAGATTTGATGACATCCAAGTTTGAAATGAGCATGGTTGGAGAATTGAATTATTTTTTGGGTTTGCAAGTGAAACAATTTGAAGATAGAATCTTTATTTCTCAAACTAAATATGCTCTAAAATTGGTGAAAAAGTTTGGATTCGAGAGCGGTAAAAATTTTGATACTCCTATGAGTACGACACTTAAGCTCTCTAAGGATTCAACAGGTAAAAGTATAGATCCTAAGTTAGATCACAGCATGATAGGTAGTTTATTATATTTAACTACGAGTCGACCTAATATTGCATTATGAATCTGTGCTGGATATCAATCTGACCCTAAAGAATCCCACCTGATTACTGTTAAGCGTATTTTGAGATATGTAGCAAGTACAGCCAATCTTGGTCTTTGGTATCCCCATGATACTAATGTTCAATTAGCCGGTTATATGGATGCTGATTGGGCTGGTAATATTGATGGCCGCAAGTCAACCAGTGGTGGATGTTTTTATGTCGGAAACTGTCTTGTTTCATGGCATAGTAAGAAACAGAATTCCGTATCTCTGTCCATAGTTGAGGCTGAGTATATTGCAGTTGGTAATGCATGCACTCAGCTTTTGTGAATGAAGAGGATGTTAAATGATTACAGATTTGCGCAAGATTCTATGGTTCTGTATTGTGATAATTCTAGTGTAATCAACATTTCTAAAAATCCAATCCAATGTTCATGAACTAAATATATTGACATTATATATCATTATATTTATGAATTAGTGGAAGATAAGATTATTTCATTAGATTATATTCAAATTAAAAATCAACTTGTAGACATTTTTACAAAATCACTTGACAGAAATAGGTTTGCTAAATTGAAATTAGATATTGGTATGTGTAATGTGATCTGAGTTAATTGTGTTTGCTTGTACTATATTGCATGTGTTTATTTTTTTAAAATAAAAAATTGCTGAAAATTGAAAATTTTTGAGGTTGCACGACCAGTCGAGTAGCTCAGTTTTGGGGGTTTTAAAATTGTAAAAAGCAACTTTTTCTTCATTTCTCTCATCTTCTCCAACAAACCCTTCCATAACCGGTCGAACCCACCTTTGATTGCTACTTGGTTAGTGCATCTTTTCCATTTTCCTCTGGGATTTAGGATCTTTATACTTCCATTTCCTTGATTTTATAGTTTGTTTCAAGCTTTCTTGTGGTTTCTTTGGTTTTCTAGCATAAAGTCTGATTTGGGAGAAACCTTCCATTCCTTTTCAAGTGGTATCAGTGCATTTTGTAATAGAGAGTAGATACAAGAAGAGATCCTCTCGTAGTTCCTCTTCTTCCCGTTCCACACTGATTACGGTGTGTACTCTTCGACTACCCGAAGAGGACCCCGAATATGTGCGGGATATTTGTCTCTGCAATGTAATTGTTGAGCGGATAGTTAACTCTAATCATTTAAGTCCTTTCAATATTGTTCCCCTCCTTGAAGCTGTAGGATGAGCTAACATTTTGAATTGGGGCAGTCCTGCATAACGGTCCATTCTGTAGGCCATGTTTGGGTGTATAAGTTACTTTTCTGTTGAGAATTTAACTTTTACAGTGTCAACTAGAGAAGGTCCAGTTGATGTACACTGTCACTTGATATCTGGATTGATGGATATTCCTGTGAATGATGAAGAAATACTTATCTCTACGTTAGTGGCGAGACCTTCTGAATCTGAAAAACATATGTTAACTAGAGTGTTATGCAACATGAATGCTGAATGGAACTCTAGTATTGCGCTTAGTTTCAAAAATATGTTACCAAGATATGGGACTCTTTATCGTATTTTCATTTCTAATGTGTATCCTAGGTCTGATAACAAAACCGAGCTAACTTCTTTCATGGCTCGCATACTTCACTCGGTTGTTTCTGGTGTTCCAATATATCTTTATTCTCTTATTTGTTATATCATCATTTAGTTTCGTCTCCATCCTGGCCATAGTGATATTCCCTTTACATATCTGATGACCATGCTTACTATTCATAGTCTTGTGGTTATGCCTGTTGGAGAAGCTCTTATTTCCCATTTACCCTTCAACAACTCTAACATTACTAAGATGAATATGAGGTTGGTACCTAGCTAAGTTGTCACACCCTAGACTTGGTGACCAGACTCACAAGGAACCCGACAACCGGTTTCGTCTGCAACAGCCTCCTTAGTACCTCATTCTTGGTTCCTGTCTCAGGTTTCAATCCTGGGATCCCACAAGGAGGATTTTCTTAGCAAAAATTTAATCCGATAGAGCATATCCAAGATCATAACACAGTAATCTCAGAAAGTAACCATAGGAATGCATTGCAAATTCCACTAGAAATTTAAACTTTTACAGGTACATAAGGTTCAAAAGGAAATACATAAGGTGAGAAAGGAAGAGAAAAGTTTACGAGGGGTCCTTAGCACGCTCTAATCCAATGCTCCACCGCTACTGCGCCGACCTAGGATCACCTACACGCATCAATCGTGCATAAGCTTATAGAAAGCTTAGAGGGCAGTGAAGGTGTGTGGCAATGATGCTCAGAAGAAGATAGGGGAGAATGCAGAAGGAAACATGAATGATGCTAGCCGTATTGAGGCTAAGCTATGAATGCAGTAAGCCGTACCAAGGCTATGCAATGTAATACATGAGTATTGGATGTCATACCAAGGCGATGCAATATAAGGCTCATACAGCCGATGCAAATGCAATGCGAAGTAATGCTAGTCCTCATATCTAATCCACATATCAAGTACAATTCCATCATAAGGAATCCACCGGGGTCAAGTACACTGCAGGATGACTACCGCTCTCCAAGACCCACACATTTAAATGAGAGTAGGAGACCTTACTACCCACTTGTGGATAGTAAATCACCAGCGAGGCTCGATGGTAGCAGATCCATTTCATGAATTGGTCAAACTCAGCCTAGCTATGCCTCCTCACTCAGGCGGGTAAGGCTAAACCCCATCTTAACCGACCTCGCAACAGTGAGAGTCATGACCTAATGGTATAAGGCACTCGGGCGCTCATGATTTCCACTTGGTCTCGGCATTGAGGCATCTCCTCGGTACTGTGGAAGTTTAGGAGCTTTCACCTAGAGACATCATATGCGCCCTAAATGCTCAGAATCATTTTTGGTGTTCACACATGACCATCCAGGATATATTTGTGGAGGCTACAGCCCTGATGAAGCAAGGGTAAATATCCACATGTTATGTAATACCAGATGCATGAATCACACAATCATCCATGCATCAATCCCAAGCATCCATCGTGCTCTATGGGAGAAAACTCCATCCCTCGGGGAGATACCAACATGTCCTACACAATGGTACAACCATGATCAAGCATACCTCAACCAAGCATGCACATGATGCGTATGAGAGTAGGTCATGAGGATGAATAAATGTGCCGATGAGGATGACTCTCTATCTACCCAAGAAGGGTCTAGGTACTTAACCAATCCTTCATGAGGAGTATGACCTCAAGTGGGGGCCCATTTACTTGGGGTATCCCATGAGACAAAATGCATAAAAACTACGAGCCTAGGTATTAAAGAAGTGGGTCTAGCAAGAGACTAAGATGGTCATTCAACCACACTTAGATACAACGGACTTAGAGGGGTCCAAATGGGGACTTTCAACTACCATTTCCCCAAGGCATCTAACCACAAACCATAAGCTATAAAACCCAAGGCCCAACATCCAAACCACATGTACATAAGTCCTAAAAAGGAATAAAAGATGGGCCCAATACAAACTCAAACCACATGTGCTCAAAGAGGGAAGATCAGGCCCAGAGCCTAAGTCCCAAGGGCCATAAAATCCAAGCATTTAGATGGACTTAATAGGCAGCCCATGTACACAATTACATGGCCCAAAAACATATTTAAGTTAGGTGAAATGGGCCCCACTACATCAACCCAATAATTAGCAATTTAAGTGGGTATTCAAGGGCCTAAATTCACATTTTTCCTCAGCCCAAAAGCCCAGCAAATGGTGGAAGGTCAGCCCAACATATGGTTGGCCAAGGTGAGACATTCTAGCCCAATATGGGCCCACTAGAAAGTCTCAAAATCTGGTATAAGTTTGGATCCCACAAATGGTCATAAATGGTGGACCAAAACATGTACCAATTGAGCCCAAAATATTCTAAAGAATAGGTAAGCAACAAGTACCCAGAACCCAATAAAAATTTAGCCATACAGTGTATATTTAAATGGCCATGGTTGGACTTTCAGTCCACCTAATTTCCTGGGCCTACCAAGGCCTAGAAACTTGCCAAAATGAGTGGAAATTTATTTCCAAAAGAACTAACACTTCTTATAGGGGGCCCCACCAGATGGAGGAGGGGATTTGTTACCCAAAACGAAGTGGGCCTACTCCTGGAATGCAGGCATAGCAGCAGCCCCAAGCATGGGAGTCCCAAGGGTGGGGCGACCCAAGGCCATGGACGACCTGGCCATGCATTACATCAAGGTGGGCCCCACATGGGACGTCCACTCAAGGTGGACCCAACCTCCATGTGGGCCACCCAAATGGGGAAGGACAGCGTGGATGAAAAACATACATCATGGTGGGCCTGGCCAAGGACGAGCAGCCCATGGTGGACGTCCACCAGCTGGACGTCCTTCATGGACGGCTGGTCCAGCTAGTTGGCCCTACAAAAATGGCCCCAAGGACCTCTGGAAACATCATAGGGTTGGCCCCACATACATGCACAAAAGGCCCAATGGGCTGGGCCCAATAAGTTCCATAATTACAAAGAAGACAGCATGGTGGAGACAAAAATTCTGCAACATACATGTTGCTATCCTGATTTTGGGCCCTCCAATGGAGTGGGTCCAGGGCCTCCAAAATTCCTGAAATTGAGGGCCAAGGTCCCTCATCATGTCTACAACAAGGTGGGACCCAGAAGGGTGGCCCACCATCAGAGAAAATATTTTTAAATTAAGGTTTACAACAGTCTGTATTGCTGGAATGTGTAGCAGAAATCTGGTTGATCACCCATGTTGGCCCACTCTTTTAGGGGCTCAAAAGGGGTTAGTTGGGGCTAAAATTTGGTAGGCTTATAGATGGGATATATACCTTTAGAAATCATATATTGGATGGTATCAATCTCCCCACAAAATGACCAAAAATCAGGCCCTAAGATGGCCAAAAAATCTGTCCAGATAGTTCTGGACAGCAACATATGTCTGATAAAAATAAATTGCAAACATTATTTAAATGGAGATTTAACCCTAGAAGATCATGGTGTGGTCCACCCAAGTGGGCCCCACAAACATCCAAACCATCCCATCATCCAAAACTCCTTTGTATGTGCCCCATTTAGGTAGAATTTGAGGCCACACGTTTAAGGGATGAACTGCTATGGGCGTCCTCCCTTCATGGATGGTTTGGCCACAAGGTGGGCCACACACTCATGATCAGAAATAATAATTAAGAAAGAAGGAAGAAAACAGCCATAAGAGAAGGGTCTCCGCCTCATTGAGGCCCTTCCCTTCATCACACATGCATACACATTCCATTAACTCAATATGTACAAGATCTACATGATCAAGGCTACCTACTTGGAATCTATGGTGGAGATCCAATCTCCACCAAGGATCGAGGGTCTAGATGACCCAAAGATCCCTGATCTAAGGAAGAAAAAGGCATAAAAGGATCCATGGAGAATGGTCCCTTACATGCATCAAGGATGGACTACAAGCCACATCCGTGAAGACTTGGGGCCATCATCATCACTTGAAGGGTCCCACAAGCTCCATCAATGGAGGAAGAATGAAGATCAAGATGGAAATAAAAGAAATCTAAAATTTTGCAATGCAAGCACACCCACCTAGTAATCAAACTCCAACGTTTCACCACTAGCATCTAGAAGCTCCAAGGAGAGTGGATCAATGGTTGAGATGAGTTGATGAACGGTGGATTAGGAGGTGTTTGGAAAAGAGAGGGCTGGAAATATGGGAGAGGTGGGACGTTGGAAGGCTAGCAAAAGGGAGAGGAGAGGGAGAGGGAGAGTTAGAGAGAAAATGATAAGAAAGATAGAGAGGGAGAGAGTTGTAAGAGTGCAATCATCACTCTTTCTCCTAGATAAGAGAAAAGTCATCATTAGCCTATGGTGATACAAATAAGGTTGCTAGAGGGGGTAGGGTTATAGGGTAGTAGGTTAATAGGTCTTCTAGCAACACTATACTAGGGTTGACATCATCACCCACATGCACCTAGGAAAACGTGTGGGGTGGGGTCCACCACCACACATTAAAGGCCTAAATCGAACGTTGCCCGTACCTCATGATGTACACGTTGGATTCATGCACGGGATGCGGCGTTGGAACTGCAGCGCCGATATGGACAAGATGGCATAGGTTTTGGGTCGATCTGAGTTGCGTTAACGTGACCAAACTCGAGGACGACCACAAACACTACCCAAAGGTTGCGGGCCACTGGGATTCGACCGGTAGGGTTGCTTGACCTAAAGAAATGGCATGCACACTTAGGTTAGGGTCTTAAACAGATTGATAGGGATGATATAGGAGCTGCTGAATAAGCTGGAGAGGAAGATGCTTTACTTTCTGATGATGTAAACATAGATGATCTATTTAATGAATTAGAATCGATTCTAAGGCTAATCCTGACTTTCATCCTTCTGATTTTGATGAGCAATTGTAAACCTTAGAGGAAAAGGTGGAAGGTTTGCATGTATCCTAAGAGACTCAATTCAAATAAATGCACAAATACCTTAGGCGCATTAACAAGGGATTACATCAGATTAATCCTTCTATTCCTACTCCTTCTGGTTTTGATTAGACTCTGTTTGTTTTGGGCATGTATTAACTTTTAACTTTCATTTGCACTTGGATAATATTTGGGCTTGTGAGCATGACTTTATATTCCCTGAATATATTTTGCTGAACATGTTTATGATTTACTCTCTTATTTCTTATCTTTCTCCTATCTCTTTGATTATATCATCTAATTATTTTTCTTTCCTTTGTCATATTGTGATAAAAAGGGGGAGAATGTGGCTTGATTTTAATGCTTTATGATGATTGGGGATGTGTGATTGTAGATATGGATGAAAACTTTTTGGATTGGACATGTATTTGATTTGTATAGGTTCTACATATCACCTCGCCTGGATTGAGAGGGAGAATATTTCTTGCACATTTGGTGCATGATTCTTTATTGTGCATGTGATTTTTTTTTTGTGGTAACTGGTGCATGATTCCTTATTTGGTTTTGTCACAAATTTGATAAAGGGGGAGATTGTAAATGCTATATTGTAAATCTAGCACCCAGGTTTATCAAATTTTGTTGTGCCAAATCATTTAGAATCTATATCATGTTTTGATGAGATGATTAGATTAACTTCGTGCATTTTAAAATTCTCCAAGTCTACGTCGAACTTCTCTATATATTCAAGTTGAAGAAGCATTATCGAAGTTCAAGATTTTAAGCTTAAGTACAAGTACTAGTTCAAAACTTAAGAATTCAAGTCTTTTCTTAAGCTCAAGTTCAAGAATTGAAAACAAGCTTCAAGTATTTCAAGTATGTGAATTTGCAGAGCGAACGATGTTTCAATTGTTCAAACTCACAAATAAGGTATGGATGACATTAGATTGACCATAAGTTTGGTCATATTCATTGCATATACTTTATGAGTCATTTCATAAGTTTACAAGTCATTTCCTTAACTAGTCCTAGTCTTTGTTCGACTAGTCTAAGCTCTGGCTCGACCAGTCCAAGAGTTTTTCAACTAGTCCAAGGTTTGTTGTGAATTTTTGAAATTTTCTGTTGGACCCTCGACCAGTCGTGGAGATTGCTCGACTAGTCGAGTGAACAGTGCTCGACCAGTTGTGCAGGCTCGACTCAAAGTCCAGTAAGGTTTTTTGGTCCCACTCAACTAGTCAAGCAGGCCACTCGACCAGTCGAGTAAGAACCTTATCTTATCACGCCAAAAATTTTAAAATTTGGTTGGTCCTTCGACCAGTCGAACCGACCCTTAGACCAGTCGAGAGAACAGTATTTTCACCTATAAATAGAGGACGAATCTCAAAGTTTTTCATTTATTCCAAGCTATATCGAACCATCATTCTTAGAGATAAGTTCCTGCGTTTCCTAAGCTATATTGTGTTCATTTTAAATTCTCTTGAATAGCTTTTTGTATTTAATTTTGTGATCTCCATTCAACTCTATTTCTTTAAAGAAGGGAATTGTGATTTTACCCTCTTGAGATCAAAATCAAATCAAGCTAGCCCAGGCTAAATTAATCTAAAAATCATTTAGATTTAGAACCTTTCATTTGTGAGACTGGACATTATACATCTTCATCTACAATGGATTGGTTCTACCGGGCTTCTTCAGAAGGAGAATTTCTAGATAAGTATCATTTACTTTTTGTGTATCTTTTGTAGTTTGTGAGGTTGTGCCAGGAAAATCTCATTTTTGGTTTTGTCTGAGGTAATCCAGAAAATCTTAGAGTGTGGGGTTTTTGTAATTGTGTAAGCCCATCTAAAGACACAATTGTGAAGGTTTTAAGGTGAACCTTGGAAAACCTTTTTCATAGTGAATGCTAATATCCTTAGGGAGTTGATATTAGGAATGAAGTAGTTGTGTGGCTATTTTTCAAACAGTTGGTGTACACACAAACGAACCATTATAATTCCTGGAGTTGTGGTGGATGATTGAATGTGCTTATGTATGTGAATGTTGTAATTTATTTTATGCACTTATGGTGAATGGTGTAATTTATTTTATGCACTTGTGGTGAATGTTGTAATAACTTAATTTATTTCCTTTACCTCTTTATTGGTTTGGGTTTTTGATACTTACAAACGTTCTAGTAAGGTTGTCCTGCATAAGCCTTTGGTTTTTCGTGTTAGGTTGTCCTTAAAACTAAGTTTGTATCAACCTCTCAAGACTAGTGCATTTGAGGTTGTTATTTACTTGTGATATTTTATTTTTTGTTTGCGCTATCTATCTTTGTATTTTTCTTTTATATTTAAATTATAGTCCTATTCACCCCCCCTCTAGGACGTTTAGCTCAGCCTTTTCAGTCTTGATGTTGGAGCATTCTCTGGTACCAAGAAGGTTTGGGGACTTTCACCCTAGGACATTTATGGCGTCCCCGTGCTAGAACAAGTATTTCTGGTGTCTAATTATGCCATCTACGCTATGCTTGCGGAGGCTACGACTCTGATGTCGCTAGGGTGTACAACAATTGAATCATACAATGTAAGGTGCATGAATCACACTATCTAATCATACATCAATCCTACCCTATGTTCATGTGGGGTAACTCTATTTATCAGGGAGTCCCATAAACAATCCGCCCAATGGCGTATGCTATGATCAGTCACTCCTCATAACAAGCATACAAATGATGCGCATGGGCATGTAACATGATACTATATTAAGCATATTCTCAGTGTGTCCTACTAGACTAGGTACACGAGAATGACTATCAGATGTAAACAATAACCGGCCTAAACACAAGAATAGCCAATGTGACGCAAAGGTCCATACATTTAAGTGTTTTCAATAACACACTGAGGCCCTATACCTCTTGTGAATACTTAACAAATGGCTACCAGGGCTCGCATAGCATGTATATACATAAGGTGTATAGGTTATGGTGGTGCATAAGTTCTTGCATGCATCATCGTTATCATAAACACCATTCAACATCAAATTCATCATCACAACTTACATCATGCAAGCATGTACATGGAGTACACATCATGTAAGGATTCACATGCGTCATCAATATCATGAGCATCATCCATCACCATCATACATGCCCTAGGCATTAGTTGTCTGTCATGCATGAGGTTATCCTTACGTTCACCAACATCATATATTTATCATCATCCATGCATCAAGTAAAACATAGTTATCTTGTCCTCAATATTATCACGACAATCAATACGTGCATCATTATCACTTGGATATCAAGCATGGTAGTCAACTAGCATGTTTTGTCATCATGCATATATAAATAAAATATCATCATCATTACCATGAGGATCATTTTCACTTCGTGATTAACATTAAAAATGTCATAAGTCCTATAAATAATTACTCATCCATCATCAATGCATATGCTATAATTCACTATTCATTAAATCATATCTATCATTTCAACTAACAACTCATAATCATCAGTATCACGTTACCATACATGTATCATCATCTCACCCATCACCGGGTGCATCCTACCTAGTGTGACTTCCACACTGGACTTGAATTGCATGCAAGGCATGGGGTCGTATAGGTCAAGTGTGAGTCCCACTTGGTGAACCAATAGGCCAACCCAAGGGCATAAATGTCCAACCACAACGCTTTCAATGGTGTGGATCTAATTCCACAACTAAGTGGGCTCCACACATTCCACCAACTAGAAATAATGCACAATCTCATTCATAAAGGATAACATGCTAACATCTTTCATGTCATATATCATATTGGGCCTACTAGCCACATACACAATAAACCAAGAAAAAGCCTAATTATTCAGTTTATACATTGTAAAATAGGTTTCTCTAAGCATGGTCCACTTTACTAGAGGTAGTATAAAAGGCACGTTGTCTAATAGGCAATGGGCTTGCCCAACAGGCTCAAGGAAGGTTACCATTGTGGGTTTCTCATTCCCCAACGATTTCTCTTAGTATTGGGCCCACTTGGGCCTTAGGGTTGCATCATTTAGATGGGCCGAAGGCCACCTATGTCTTAAGATAACATTTGGATAGTAAGATCTGTCCACTAAGTATTTTACAAGTTATAAAACACCTATTTACAAAACATGCCAGGTGGACCTTATTATATGAAAGGTAAGGCCCATACAAGATAGCCCATACTAGATGGCCCACATATGGTTTTTAAGCCCAACAATATTTAAGAGTTATTTTTCAGAGTTTAAATGCTGCATTAAATGCTTTGGGAAGGTGGTGGACCCCACTGATGTGGCCCCACATAAATTTTACATCAAACGGATTTTTGCAAAAATGTTGGTTTATGGCCATCTTCAATTCAAATTTATGATCATGTGGGACCCACATATGGTGCAAGGAGGGATCCATATGGTAGCTCTATGTATGGGCTTTACAAATTATATGTCAGGCCTCATTGGTTGGGTGAGTAAAATTTATGGTGATGGCCTAAACATGCGTACTTGGAGAAACTGTGCAGGAAATGTAGTGCAAAATTAGTTTTGGCCCAATCTTGAGTATGTCCCATGATCACAGGGGATCACCTTTTAATGTCACATCAGTTGCCTTTGGTTGTACTATATATGTACTTCAAAAAGTATAAGCTGGGACCAATTGGTTGTGCACATGTAATATTTGGTATAGGGCCAAACATAGGTACTTTGATTTTCTGCACAACCATGCCTGACCACATTTTGGGATCCACTCCCTGATCATGTGGGGTCTGATGTAGCCCAAGTACAATATTATTTATCTATTCATTGGTATAGGTTAAGGGTTCCAAGTGGCGGCCTACTCATATCTCCAGCGTGTGGTCCACTACAGAGGCCCAAAGTTAGTACAAAATATAAATAATCGGACAGTTTTCAGTAATGGGGTCTATCACAACTTAGGGCCCAATTTTCAAACATTTAGGGATCATTCCTGACAAAAAGGTGAGACATCCCCACTCACTTATATAAGGATTAAACATCCCCTAAAGTGAGACCCTTAACTATAGAGTGTGGGGCCCACTATAAGGTGTTAAAGAGGCCTACACGCAATGCAGTTATGTACTTGGAAATATTCTAGCAAACAACAAGTGCAAAAGAAGGGAAATAGATAAACTGGCAAGTGGGGCCCACATACTAGCAAAGCATAGATAAGAGACACATATCAGTACATATGGCTGTCCAGATTAAATGAAATAATAAAGTATATAAATTAAAAGTGGTCTTACTACTAAGTGGGTCCTTAAAAAGAGGATGAATATTGTGGTCAACATACATACAACATACAAATAGCACATGAAATGTCGTGATCAAATATCTATGATCAGATTCTATGTTGAAAAATTTGAGCCAATGGATGGTTTGAGAACACATCATTCAGGTTGTTTATAGGTTTCCAACCATACAGAGCCTTGGATCCATCTGGACCAAATATCAAAATTTAAGATTTGTCCTTACGGAAGTATTTGTCGGTTTAGAATTTCCTAAAATCTATCATGAAAGAATCTGACCATAGGGACCATACATATGATCAATAAATATCTTAAGTAATTAAGAGCAAACATCAAATACATCTGACTATTGGAATTACGGATATGGCCCACACAAGAATGGTCATAATAAATTCCCAAATACATCTTTCGTATAAGGCCAAGATCTCAACCGTTCGAACTCGGATTGTGGCTTATTATATACCGTTGGAAAGCTAGTTCAATTTTCTACAAATTTAATGGAACATATATTTGTAATACATTCATTAAAGGAATAAAAAATGGGTCCATTTTAGGCAAATCAGAATCCTGCATGTGCTGTTTGACAGTAGCTAAGTAAACTTGATGTTACAGATGATTGGACTATTCGATGGCTACGAAATTTGGTCTAGAGTTAGTTTATATTGTGTTTCATATTATTCCCAAGTTTGAAATCTGATCTTAACATGGTCGATTTTATATGATTCTTAGAACTTGCTGTCCAGATACAAAAAACATGATTACATGAGAAGGGTGTAGATATGATGTTCATCATGGTGGACCGTACTGACATGGGTCACTTTGTTGACCACCATAGCCATAAATACATGCACACAAGAACTCCACACCAGTGGGGCCCACACATATAAAGAAAATAAAAAGAGGAAGAAAGAGGAGGATGAGGAGGATGGGAGGAGGGCTGTAGACTCACCTCAAAGGATGGATAGTTGGATGATGATGTGTAGTTCACTCCCTCTTTGATTAATGGTGGGCCACACCTTGGCCCCACTCTCTCTCACTCTCTCTAAAAATTTCAGAATTTTTCTAAGTATAGGAAAGAATAAGTGCAAGAGAGCTCCTACTCTTATATAGAGAATTGGGGGTTGAGGTGGCAAGATGATGTGGTAAGTTTATGGGATCTTATTGGTGCTAAAAGTGAGGTGGAATGTGATGTATGGTATGGGTAGTAGATGGATGAGGTGGATGGTGCTAAGCATGCATTGGCCAAGGTAGAAGAAATCTTGACGTTTATTGGCTAATGGATGGATAAGGGTTGTGGGTTGTAGGTGATGCATGGTGGAAAATGAAGTGGAGTGTTGCAATTGGTTGTTTGAAGTGATGTGGCACAAATCAAGACATGCATTGGATGCATGTGTAGGATGAGGTGGACATGAGCCATAATTAGTTTCTAAGGCATGGGGAGCGAGCTAATGATGAGTTTTGGGATAAAATCTAATTTTGTCTTATGATGCTTGTCTTATATGTGCTAGCTTCTTATTTTGTCATGTAGCAATTGTCCTATTTGTTAGTAATTTACATGTTCTAAAAGTGGGCTTTAGGCCCACGTGGGCTCAAGTCCAATGGGCCTCGCATAATAAAGGTTGCTTGTGTTACTGGATACATAATTTGGGCCTTACATTCGATGGGTCATATCTCACTAACGAAGTGTCGGATTAATGCACAGCTTTCACCATTGCAATCGCAACGATGGCGCGGTCCACATGATAGAGGTCTTAAGATCATTCGGAACAAATCACTTGGTTGAGTTTTCTAGGTGCACTAGGGTGTGATGTTTGGTCTATCAACAGTGCAAGTTGGGACAGGTGTGCATACAAGTGATGTTGCAAAAGACTAGGATCCCACAGCTATGATTAAGAGTACACCAAATCTAAGCCGTTCATCTTGGAGGACAACTATTGTATCCTAGGGGAAAACTTGCTGGGACTCAGTGCATCAGGGATCATCTTCATGTGGGGAAAAATCTTTCTTAAATACATTGACTGTAATGTGCCTCAACTCTCTAGATTTTTTGATAATTTGGATTTTCTGCTAAATCTTTGAATTTTAGAGCCAAATAAATCTTCCAATTAAATTGATTTTACATATTCATGAGCTATCAAACTAAAGAGCCTCATGATATAAAATCCTTATTGAAGATTGGAAATTTTATAGTAAAATGGATTTAAACTAGCATTTTCTAAGCATTTTATTAGATTTTTAAGATCATCCCAACCAAATGTTGGTAAGAATGGCAGGAATTCAAAAGGCAAGCCTTATATTAATTATTAGCTCGTCCAATATAATAAATTTTGCTCTTTCACTTTCGTGTCCTTATTGAATGGTTCAAATCAGCTAATTAAAGTAACTTTTGAGATGCAAGGATGATGAAATGTGGGCCCACATGATGCACGTGTCTAATTTGATGGTCCAATTTAAACCTTGTGTAATATGATCAATTGTTACCTTTCATTTTCTTTGGTCTTGATTAAATGGGTAAGAATGCCCAGTCGTGGTGATTCTTGAGATTCATTTAAAAGTGGAGGGGCAAGCATGATAGACAATCTATATTAACAGATATGCCTTTTATGATTAATCAATTTGTTGCACCTAGTCATTGATGAGCTAGCTATGATCATCTATCAGAGTTATTTTTTAGATGCATGTGATCTATCCAAGAAGATGACAACCCAAAGTGTAGGGCTGCGATGCAGTAATTACTCGGTGAGACCGATGTCAAATCCTCAGGGAATGGGGAACACAATATAAAACTAATTGAATGCTAATGGTTGGTCTAGGTTTTTAATCCAACAAGGCACAAATGGTTAAACAAAATAATAAAAGACTATGGATTTAGGAATCCACTCATAGCGACCACAATATCTTATTCACTGATTCAATGTATATCTCAATTGGAATTAAAGTCCCATCCTATCCAATCAGAAGATAATTCTATTAAACCAATCATCAACATCAATTGAAGAATATGAATTCGATTGAAGATTTCTCTCACGGAGCACTCGGACATCAATCGTAAAGAACCAGAAGCGTCTAAAGCACTCTTAGGCGACAATAGATCAATTAATTATACAGATTGAATCATTCTCTAATTCAGGCTAAATAATTGTTAAATCAAAGTATTCATTGTACCCGTAGTGCATAACAAATCTAGAAATAAACAACTTAAAGACGTTAAAGTAAAATCCAAATCTATTTCAATCCATTATGATTATCATTCAAACCAATGTTATTAAATTTAAAAAAAAAAATTATTGTAATTAACTACAAGCTTCATACCTTAACGTTAGCTAAGCGATTAGCATAGCATGTCTAATATCCTAGAAACAAAGAAAAATATAAACAACAAACTAGAACCAAAGGTTTGAAGAAGAATGATGGTTCCGTGGAAGCTTCGCCACCCGCAAGTGTCTCTTCTAAGCCCTAATTTGTATATAGAATAGCATAGAACACCCTTTTAAATAGGAAAAAGTCATACTAACTTGGAATCAACTTAAAATTTATGCACTTTTGTTACCTTTTGATCGCATCAATTGTAGCCTTCAATTGCACTGAACATCACTTTGATCGCACTGAACTATTCTCTTGGTTATAGACAAATTTCTTCAATATTCTTCTAAAGTCTCTGTCTCCCTTAGGTCGTACCAAACCCTCATTCGGTGACACAAAAAATAACTTTGATCGGACCTAAGTGTCGAACCAAATTACATTTGAAAATCACAATTTCTTGTTAGATTATTCCAAGCGCTTTCGATTGGACTGAACCAACATTAGGTGGGAACAAAAAGTTTATTATTTCTGTTAATGCACTGCATGATTTTTCAGTCTTTTCTTCATCATTTGTACTTTATTTTCTTGGATCTTTGACACTTAAAATCTTTAATAATGACCTCTAAGTCTCCAATTCTTCATTGATCATTCTTTTGAGCTTTAATATATACTTTTAGGAATGTATTCTTATTTAGCTCCAAAATCTCCTCGCATATAAAAAATATATTTTAATGAATCAATTTTGCACTTTACCGAGAAAGCTAATGTAATTGAGAGGATTAATAATATTTTGGCATTACTACACCCCGACTACCTTTTTGCTAGTCTCGATTACAACATGCAAAAGATATTTCGAAACCAAATGAATAATTTTCTATAAACTCAAGCAATTCTAAAAACAATCCAGATTATAGAAATCCAAAATAAATTAATGTAGAGAACAACTTCCAACTAAACTCTAGTACTTGGTAAACATCCTAATCAATTTCAAAGCATTAATCCTATAATTAAAAAAATTCTAAACATTGAGTACCATTGGTGCATAATGAAATTTATAGCTAACACAACCAAAGGTTTATCTTTCTTCTTTCATGATAGCATTGATAATTAAAAGAATACTTAAGATGACCAAAGCCTAAACAAAAAGTTTCCTTACAATTTCCACACTCTACTCTTTTAGCATTTTTTTTTTTTTTGTGCATCGACAACTTTCACACTATTTCAATCTCTTCTTTCCACTCAACTATTCTTTTTCTTTTCATGAACCTCAATTGGTAGCCCTTTTTCGTCGAAAACTATTTTTTAGCTAGGTGTTATTATTATTATTTTTTTTATATTTTTAAATTCTTTTCATTGAACATGATGGACAAATTCTCCAAGCTTGGATCTTATTATTCTCAATAATCATCAAGATAACAATTAAGTATTCAACTAAATCTTTGATGCGTAAGCTAGATGTGACATGTGAATTCATGGCTCAATCAATGTTTAAACTTCCAATTAAAGATTAATAACTTCAAAACTCAACTTTGAAATCTAGCAAATAACAAAAATCTAAGCTTAAAAAATCCTCAACATGAAGTATCTTATCATTCAAATATTTGGATTATCTTCAAAATCACTTAAATTCACATAAAATTATGAAATATATTAAAAAATTTAACTTAAAAAATCAATAATTCAGCACAAATCTCAAAGAATTTCCTAAGGAAACCTACCCTCAACCTAAATTCTATATTATCCTCAATTTATAGACACATGCAATAAGAAAATCATGAGAGAAATAAAAATTAAGAGGAGTTGATGAAAAATACCTTAAAGGCGACAAACAAATAAGTTAGTGCGAACTTCCTATCAATTGGTATTTAACAACTAAGCTAACTAATAAAACAAACTAATCTTAAGAAAGCAAATATACTCCTAATATAGGAAAGAAAATAGACAAACTAATCATTCTGGATAGATAGGTTCCTCCTCTCCTCTAGCCAACATCTCGATAAATTTCTCAGCAGGTTTCTCAACAATATCATTTAAAAGCCAATTTTGTAGTAGGCTTGGATGTCTTGGAGCATTAATGTTCAAAGAAATTTAGAGTCCTCAACATAAAATCTTCTTTTGTTGCCCTGAGGTATCCAGATCTATAGAATTCACTTGTGGTAGAAAAATTTTTAGTGTCTGTCTAAGTGCTTCATAAGAGAAACCTTAATTAAAATCATACCTTGTTGAATGTTGGTGATTAATGTTCACAACTAGAGTTATACATGGGCAGAGTTAGCTCGGTTAGCTCGTTCGACTCAACTCGAAAAAGCTCGATTCGACTTGGTTTAAAATTGAGTTCGAGCCGAGTCGAGATGATTTTTTGAGCTCAAAAAAATTTCAAACTGAGTTCGAGCTTGACTCGACTCAAATCGAACTCGGATCGAACTAGTTCTGTGACTCGGTTACTTTGATATTGTTGTTGCTCGCCAAGTGTTTGATGAAATGACTTAATGATGTGTGGATGGTGGAAAGGAAGGTACGTATATGAAAAAAATACCCTTTTTCCTTAATTTTGGTGTTTGATAAAATACCTGTAAAACCACTACTGTTGTTTTACATACAGTGAGGTTTTGAAGGTGAAAATGTTCCATATGCAAACTCAACTTGATCTTGTTTATATCCCTGTTTGTTGTCAAATTTGTGGTGCCAAAATCACTGTTATATATAACTTGTATTAGTGAAGCTCTCACAAGGATCAACATTCATGAACAAGCTAAAGCTCACAAGTACAAAGATCAATCTTGAATGCAAGAACTGCTCACAAGACAAGAACTCAAGCTGCAAGACTTCAAGAAGAGTACAAGGCAGTTTGTAAAGAACTCAAGACACTTTCAAGATTGAGCTACATCAAGATTTCAACTACATCAAGACTTTAAGGCTCATACTTCAAGGTCACTAGTTCCTAATATTTCAATGTCTTTACTTCATGGTTGAGGTTTGGCTGACCTTAGGTTGACCTTAGAAGTAGGTCATTTTGGATACATAAATCGAATGTTTATTTTACATAAGTTTGGTCTGTTCTTCGACTAGTCGTAGGCGTTCTTCGACTAGTCCTAGAGTTGCTTCGACACCTAAGAAATTCCTCGATTAGTCGTGAGTTTGTTACAAATTTTGGATAAAATCAGTAGGCTTCGACTAGTCCAGAATCTGTTCGACCAATCGAAGGAACAGTGTCGATTGCATCTTCGACCAATCGAAAATCTTCGACTCAAAATCCAGCGATGTTTTTCAGTTCTTCGACTAGTCGAAGGAGACCTTCGACGACAGTCGAAGGTGACCTACGACTCGTCGAAGGAGATTCGACCAGTCGTAGAACGGCCAAAGCTTATCGCGCTGATTTTTCAAATATCTTAATGCTTCGACTAGTCGAAGAGCTCCTAGACCAGTCGAAGACGCGATTTGCTCACCTATAAATAGTGCACGAATCTCGAAGAAATCATCGAATTAATTAATCCATTCAAGCCAATCTTTGTCGAACTTTTGAGAGATAATTCGTGCTCCATCTAAGCTAAGTGTGCTTATTTAATATTCTCTTTCCTTAGCTTTATTTAATAGATTTTGTTTCTTATTCCAATCTAATTTGATAAGAGGAATTGTTATTCCCTTTCTTTGGAATCAAAATCAATTAAGGCAAGCCCTATTTGGTTTAATTTAAAATATATTAGAATTAGAACCATTGTAATTGAGTACTGGACATTGAACTTGGACATTCAATCATCTACTCTGATTTGGTTCTACCGGGCTGCTACAACGAAGGAGATAATCAGGTATTTTACATTTAATTGTAAATTCCTTTCTGTTTTGGTTTCTTTCAAGATTTGCCGGAAAAATCTTGTTGTATTGGTTATCTGAGGAGAGCCAGGAAAACTCAGAAGTGGAGTTTTTAATTGTGTAAGCCCACAGACAAAGACACAATTGTAAAGGTTTTGGGTGAACTTGGGAAAACCTATTTTGTTAGTGAACGCTAATATCCCCTGTGTGAGGATATTAGGAGTGGAGTAGCATTCTGTGTGGCTGTTGTTTAACAGTTGGTGAACACACAGGCGAACCACTATAATCCCTTGTGTTGTGGTTGAATGATTTATACTTCTGATCTTTAATTATTCTTTTGTGGGATGTATGTATGGTGGTGAATGTTGTAATCATTTAATTCAAGCATTGTGAGAATTTTGTAATAGTTTAGAATTTATTTTCTGCTATTCCTTTATCACCTTGATATTCAATTTCCTTTAAAAGTTATTCCAGCAAGGTTGCCCTGCCATTTTTATGGTGTATGGTTGTCCCTAAAACAATACATTTGTGATTACAATTTATTTTAATTCGGTTTGTATTTATTTCGTATTCCTCTTTGGTTTGAGATTTGATACAAAGATCTTTCTAGAAATAAGGTTGTCCTACCATAAACTACTGGTTTTTGGTGTAAGGTTGTCCTTAGAACAACATTTGTATCAACCTCTCAAGATCTAAATTTTGAGGTTATTTTACTTTCTTGCATTGTGATTTATTTTAGCTATCATATTCTTTTAATTCCGCTGTTATAAGTTTTATTTGGCATTGGCCTGTTCACCCCCTCTAGGACATATAGCTAGGCCTTTTCAAGTGGTATCGAGCCTAATAGCTCTTTTTTTTCTTGGATTTAATTCCGAGCTAACGATTTAAGCTATTTAAGATGTCAAATTTTGATAGCCTTTCACCACTAGGCCTCCACCCTTTGATGGCTCCAACTATGCCTATTGGAAAGCCGAATGAGAATCTTCCTCAAATCAATGGATGAGAGTGTGTAGCAAGCCACAATGCAACTAAATGGAAACCTCTTATCATGGAAGTTCTTGGGGTTGATGGTTCAAAATCTATGAAAGTCACGCCATATTACCAATGGACCACTCTTAAAAGTGAGAGTAGTGCAAATGCTAAAGCACTAAATGTAATTACTTGCGCACTATCACCGGATGAGTTCAAAAGAATCATTTCTTGTGATTCTGCAAAGCAAGCTTGGGATATATTAGAAATGACACACGAGGGTACTACAATTGTCAAAAATCTAAAGTCCAACTCCTCACAACCAGATTTGAAGAAATTCATATGGAGGAAAATGAAATGTTTATGGACTTTTACACTAAATTGAATGACATTGTAAACTCAATGTGGGGTCTTGGCGATAAAATCCCGAAAGTAAAGTGTGTGCAAAAATATTACGCTCACTTCCTGAACGGTTCAATTCTAAAGTAACCGCGATCCAAGAACTTCGTGATACGGATAATATGAGGGTAGAAGAACTAGTTGGTTCTCTACAAACCTACGAGTTAAACTTTAAAGCTCCGAAAGGTAAATCTATCGCACTAAAATCTTCTAAATGTAATTCAGAAGAAAATCTGATTCAGAAGATGATATGGCTCTTTTAGCTAAGAAATTTTACAAGATTTTTAAAAGTAAGAAAAGGGTTGATTTTCAAAAATCAAATGATAAAAAGAAGTTTAGACCCAAATCTCGAAAATCTTTGAAAAATAGTCAATGTTACAACTTGACAAGAATATGGGCACTTAGCAAATAGATGTCCTAAAAGGGACAAACCCAAGAAGAAGGGTATGTTGGCTACATGGGATGAATCATCTCATTCTGAAGGTTCTTCTGAATCAGAAGATTCTGAAACTGAGTCGGGCAATGAGGTTAAAGCTCTTATGACTATCCAAATTCACATTTTCAGATAATGACTCAACAAGTGAAGAAAATCTGAGTAGTGAATGTGAAAATGAAGATGATCTTCAAGACGCTTACAATGCCCTATACAAGGAAAGTTGTAAAATTACTCAAACTTAAACTTCAAAAAGAAAAGTTTTCTAAACTCAAAAATGTTTTGAATCACTTGTCTTAGAAAAATCACAAATTTGATTGTTTTGAAAAATCAAAATGCGATTTGGAATTCAAAACTCCCTAATTATTGATTTAAAATCTGAAATTGAGAAACTTAAAACTGAAGTATCTTCTCTTCCGAGTCTAAAGGACACATGGAAATATGCCCAAGGTGATCCAAAGTTAGAGAAACTTTTATCCGGATCAAGAAAATGTGGCGATCTATCCGGTTGGGCTATGATAAAAATCTACCTCCTAAACAAAAGTATACTCCTCCTATGTTTGTTAAAGGAGAGTCCTCGAACTCAAAAGGGAAAAGTACTTATCAAGATTTTTCTAGAAATTCAAAAACTTTTCAAAAACCTAGAAGCGGCCATGTCAACTTTAATCAAAAATGAAATCCACTAGCTGAAAAGATAGTTGATTTACTCCAGATCATGCTCTGATACCAACTTGTAACGCCCTGAAATTCGGGGGTCGAGCATAACTCGGCTCCCGAGTTCCAAAACATCACTTATGCAACATATTTAATGAAGGATGTATGTTGACCGTATTAGTGCGTCACCTCGTTGCGGTATCCAGGTATGCTCGAGGTCACTACAAAGGGCTCGTCACCAATCAATGTAGGCCGACAACACGAATATAGTGTCCCATACCACCATAATCGGCTCACGAGTTTAGTTGCTCACTGGTCACTACGGGAGGCTCGTCACCCCAGCGTAGGCGACAGCTCGACCACGGTGTCCCATACCACCATGTCCGGCTCATGAGTCTTAGTGGATCAAGTACCATAGTTAATAGGATTTCACCGGTGAGTTTGGTATCATTAGATTCAAACAGGAGCGTCCATATATGGTGAATATACATCGGACAATCGGGTTACTTGACGAACTCGACTAGCACGAGCGCACGTTGAATTGAACGACATAGAGTGCGCAAACACTCCGCGTGGCCAAACCACTACCGCCAACTCTAATACGGCTCGGGTTCGTCTAATACGTCCCTACGTGGCGAAAGCAATCTCAACTACGAACATAGGGTCAATTACCGATTTCTGGACTAAGGCATAGTCCCAAACATCTTACACTACTACGATATTCATATGGAATGTAAAACAAGAATGGAACAACAACTCAAATCATGGTACATACGCATCTCAAGAATATCAACTTAACATAAATGTAAGCATAGGAGATGCTTGAATTTAAATAACTTGGAATGTAACTTGCATAAAAGAAATCATGCGCATCAATAGGAGTGTTGAGAATCACTTCTCGATGCCCACTACTAGTGTAATAAATTACACTTTAGATCATTCATGCATTTCTACAAACATTTAGCATACATGGAACAACATACATGACGTATGTTGAAATACATGCATTTAGACAATTCCTTTTACCAAGGAGTTGTCATACATGCATCTAGCATACATACATGACAAATAATCATGGCAAACATAAGTGCATATTTTATACGTATACGGTACTTTATCAATACACATAGAATACACAAATCTCAATATAGCACATGGATATCAGGAAAGCAATGTAAATACAACATTTGGCATGTGAAATCTCATCCATAACAAGAATAAATCACTAATTGGCGTTGAAAGCCTTGAAAACCATAACCTATACACTTAAAGTCCGCACTTTAAGCAAGGAAAGAACACCGAACTGATTTAGACGAGTTGTCTTCGTCAACGGCGATAGAATACCCTAAAATAAGGATAGAAATGAGATACAACAACACCAAAACTAATCTAAGCTCTAACACAGATTAGGGTTAGGTTAACTTACCCCAAAAGGAACTCAGAACCGTCAGAAGAACGATTCAAAGTGAAGGTTCAAAGGTGAAGAAGAACAAGGAAGAAATCAAGATGATTCACCAACTTATCTCTCTCACTTTCTCTCTCTTTTCCACTCTCTTTCCAAGCTAGGGTTAGAGAAAAATTCGTATGGAAAAGAGGGCTAGGGTTTAAGGACTATAAATAGGCCTCAAATTGATGAAAATAACCCTGGGGACAAGGTATACTTAGGTTATAACCAAAGTAAGCCTTTCTCGATCCAACGAAGTACTTCGGTGGGCCTATAACCACGAAAGGTCGGACTTAAGCTCCTTGACCATGGATCTAGGTCAAGCTGAGTTTTCATACCGACAGGCTCTTCAGATCGCCGTGGTGGACCACACTCAATTCAACGGTCACTAATCTCGATCAAGTCCATAAGCACTAGGATATGCCTGGGCAACTATCCTGATCGGAGGGTGAAATTGGGTCAGATCCAACGGTCAAGATAGCTTAAAATCGTCGTGCAAGCGACATGACTCGATTTCATAAAAGCTTAATAAATTCCAACCGTTCTCACACTCTTCACTCCGAACTCAAACAAATCAACCTAGGAACATCGATGGACTTGATTTTCGAGGTGATGGTCAAGCCCAACTCGGTGACGCAATGCCTAAGATCATCGCCATCGGACTTTCGACGCGCATTCAGGTCCGATCCGGATCTTCCAAAAATTCCTCCGAACAACTGGATTTAGCAATGGATCCCAGATTTCAGAGTAACGTAACGCTCACTAATCTACACGTTTAGAGCCATGCAGATACAATTTAAAGTGATTGATGCGAATTTCATAAGCAATCGAGTAAAGCGCTAATTACCCCAAAAACAACTACTTAAGGAAAGATTAGCACAAAAATTCTAAGGTCGTTACAATAGGTCATTCCTACAAATATACACAAAAGAAGACCAACTATGTTTCTAAACCCAAAACAGTTATGAAATGGGTTCCTAAAGTCACCTGCTTGGTTGCTCACACTGCTTTCAAAGCAACAAGTCATTCAAAGTGGTACCTAGACAGTGGATGCTCCAGGCATATGACAGGTGACAAAGCTTTATTCACGGATCTGAAAGATATGACTGATGGTTCAGTCACATTTGGTGATGGTAGCAATTGCAAGATTATAGGCCAAGGTACGGTTCAACTTTTTAATCTTTCTTTGTTTAAAAATGTTTTAGACGTTGAAGGCTTAAAACATAACTTGCGTAGTATATCACAAATATGTGATAATAACCATAATGTTCGGTTTTCTAATCAAAGCTGTGAGATACTAAACATTAAGGGTTCTGTAATATTAACTGGACGTAGAACGTCTGAAAATTGCTATGTTATTAGCGAATCCAGCTCATCTAATCAAACATGTTACATGGTCTATACAGACGAGACTGATTTATGGCACAAACGTCTTGGACATGTACATTATCGAAATTTATATAGAATGAGCAAATGAGAACTTATAAGAGGTTTACCAAAACTTCAGAAATTAGATAAAATATGTGGTGAGTGCCAGATAGGCAAACAAACAAAGAACTCACACAAAAAGGTGAATTCAAATACCACATCAAGACCACTCGTACTTCTCCACATGGATCTGATAGGACCTACCAGAACGGAAAGTCGTGGTGGGAAAAAGTATATCCTGGTAATAGTTGATGACTTTACCAGATTCACTTGGGTAGTCTTCTTAACGGATAAATCTGAAACCCTTGAAGAAGTGAGAAAAGTTCTTAAAAGGATTCAAACTGAAAAATCTTCTCAAATCAGTAAAATTCGTAGTGATCATGGATCTGAATTTGAGAATAGCAATTTTGAGAAGTTCTGTACCGACCAAGGAATATTACATGAATTCTCTGCTCCCAAAACTCCACAACAAAATGGAATTGTTGAAAGAAAGAATAGGGTGCTTCAAGAAATGGCTAACGTCATGTTGAATAGCATGAAGCTCTCTAAAAATCTTTGGGTTGAAGCAGTCAACACAGCTTGCTATATCATTAACCAAGTCTATACTAGCAAAGATAATAATAAAACGGCTTATGAATTGTGGTTCAATAAAAAGCCTACTGTTAAATACTTTCGAGTTTTTGGCAGCAAGTGCTATATTTTACGTAATTGTGAAAATTTGGGAAAATTCGATACAAAGAGTGATGAAGGTATTTTTCTAGGAAATTCCTTAAACAATCGAGCTTATAGGGTTCTCGAACAAAAGGACTGGTGTGATTCAAGAATCCATTAATGTTGTCATTGATGATCACTTAAACACGCCAATGTCTAATTCAGATAATGATGAAGTACTAATCATTGATAAACCCGATACTTCATCGAATCGGATTGATTCTGAGTTGAGGACTGTTAAAGATCACAACCACACAAATTCTTGAAAACCCTCTCACCGGTGTTCGCACTCGTAGACAACTTGAGGATATATGTAATTATGTATGTTTTACATCCCAAATAGAACCATCTAACGTAAAAAAAGCTCTTACGATGAAAATTGGATTGTTGCGATGCAAGAAGAACTCAACCAATTCGTAAGAAATGATGTTTGGTATCTCATACCAAGACCTAAAGATAAACACATCATTGGAACAAAATTGGATTTTTAAAAATAAGTCCGACGAGTGTGGAAATATAATTAGAAACAAGGCTAGACTAGTGGTACAAGGTTATACTCAAATTGAAGGGATTGATTTCGATGAAACTTTTGCACCAATAGCACGTCTTGAATCTATCGGACTATTTATATCCATTGCATGTTTTAGAAAGATAAAGATCTATCGATGGATGTGAAAAGTGCTTTTCTAAATGGCGATTTACATGAAGAAGTCTATGTTGAACAACCAATGGGTTTTGAAGATTCCAAAAATACTGATTATGTGTATCGGCTTAAAAAGGCACTTTATGGATTAAAACAAACACCTAGGGCATGGAATTACAAACTAATGAAATTTCTTTTAAGTCATAATTTTCAAATGGGATCAGTTGATAAAACTCTGTTTGTTAAAAACATAATGATCATATCTTAATGGTGCGATTTATATTGATGATATCATTTATGGATCAACTTGAACTGACTTGACTACCGAGTTTGCAGATTTGATGAAATCACAATAAATGAGCATGGTTGGGGAATTGACTTATTTCCTTGGATTGCAAGTAAAGCAACAACTCGAAGGAATATTCATTTCTCAATCTAAGTATGCTTTGAATCTAATCAAGAGATTTAGATTTGAGAATGGCAAGAATTTCGATACTCCTATGAGTACTACCCGAAACTCTCAAAAGACTCTAATGGTAAAAATGTTGACTCAAAACTTTATCGAGTATGATTGGTAGTTTGTTATATTTAACTACTAGTAGACCGATATTTCTCTAAGTGTTGGTATTTGCGTAAGATATCAATCGATCCAAAAGAATCTCACTTGATTCTGTCAAGCGAATTATTAGATATGTCGCAAGCACCGTAAATCTCGGTCTCTAGTATCCTCATGAGACCAATGTCCAATTAGCTGGGATGCTGACTGGGCTGGTAATCTAGATGATAGAAAATCAACCAGTGGTGGTTGTTTTTACATTGGAAATTGTCTAGTTTCCTGGTTTAGTAAGAAACAAAATTCTATATCACTTTCAACAGCTGAAGCTGAGTATATTGCAGCTGGTAATGCATGTACACAGCTTGTTTGGATGCAACAAATGCTAAGTGATTATGGAATTAAACAGGATTCTATGTTATTACATTGTAATAATTGCAGTACGATAAATATTTCAAAAAATCCTATTCAGCATTCTCGTACTAAGCACATTGACATTAGATTTCATTATATAAGGGAATTAGTTGAAGAAAAAGTTATATCTCTAGAATATATTCCTACCGAAGATCAACGAGCTGACATTTTCACAAAACCTCTTGATAAAAACAGGTTCAAAAAGATGAAATTTGATCTTGGCATGTGCATTTTAAAATGATTATTTATGCCCACTTGTATTATAGTGTATATATTTGCTAAATTGAATTCCAATTTTTGTATAATTTACAAGAAATATGAATTTTTGGGCTTTCTTCGACCAGTCGTGAGTATACTCGACCAGTCGACCTTTGACCGGTCGCAGATATCCACGACCAGTCGTAGAACTCGGGAATCTCTTAAAATTTGGGGATTTTTGCTTTCTTCCTCATTCCATTTTTTTCTCTTTAAGGAGCTGAGCTTCGACTTGTCGAACCCATCTTTCATGTTCTTCAAGGTTAGTGTTCCAAATCACGTTTTTCTTACAGATTTGTGTCTAGATTGTTTACTTTTCAAGCTTTAAGCTTTGTATTTTGGATTTCATTGAGATTTGGGGTTTGGATTTTGAAAAATCTGTTTTGTGTAAACCCACTTCTCAATCCTTTGCAACTTCTTATTTCCTTGATATCCTTGTTGCAAATGGCTTCTAGAGGTAGAAAAACTACTTCCCGTGGTCCTTCTTCTTCCTCCAGATCGACCATTATCTCTAAGCGTCATCTTCTTGTTCCCAATGATGATCCATCTTAAGTTAGGGACATTAGATTACGTAATGTTATTATTGAACATCCTGTTGATGTTAATCATATTGCACCTTTTGACATCCTTCCTATGCTTGAAGCTGTAGGTTGGGTTAACTTATTACATTGGGGTGGGCCTGCATACCGGTCCATTGCCCAATCCATGTTTACATGTATTAGTGCTTTCTCACAGGATAATTTAACTTTTAAAATATCTACTAGAGAAGGGCCTTTTGACATTGATCGTCATTTAATTTCAGCCCTTATGGACATTCCGTGAATGATGAGGGTATTCCTATCCATAACTTAACCGATAAACCCTCAATGTCCGAAAAACGCATTCTCACTAGAGACTTGTGCAACATGGATGTTCAATGGACACAAAGGGAATGCGCTTCCCGCAAGTTATTTGTTACCTAAGTACGAATTCTCCACAAAATCTTTGTGTCTAATCTGTATCCTCGTTCGGGTAATAAACCGACTTGACTTCGTTTATGGTTCGTGTTATCCATGCTATTTCCAATGGTACTCGGATTGTTTACTATCCTTAATCTGTCATTTCATTCTTGATTTAGACTCCATCCTGGTCATAGTGACATTCCTTTTGCCTATTTAATGACGTATTGGCTACACATATGTTAGTCGATATGCCGGTTGATGAGGCACCTATCCATCATCCGATCTTCAACAATACTAATATCAATAAGATGAAACTAGATTTCCTGAACAAGGTGGTGGTGGTCATGAAGAAGCTGGTGATGACATTAATATGGATGACATTTTTGAGGAACTGGATTCTGACTCAGCTAATGATCCAGATTTTGAACCATCTGATGTTGATGCTCATCTTAGTGCATTAGAGGATAAAGTTAAGAATATAAATGTAAAGATGGAAAACATGTCGTTGCTCATGATTTACAATTCAAGTACATGCGCAAATATCTTAGGCGATTGAACAAAGGCATGCACCAACTTGATCCTCTATTCCTGTTCTGTCATCTGGTTCTGGTTCTGACTAGTTTATATGAGACTTATGTCTGTAATAACTTTATAACTTAGCACTTGGTTGACTGATTTTGAGTTGGATACTATCTATGTTTTATGCTAGATATTTATTCTATGTGAAGCTATGCTAAGTATCTCTATCTCTGTTTTACTATACTCTCATAACTCCTCATGTTTACTCCCATATATCCCTTTATTTAGTTCTCCTTTATTGTTGTTTCCTTTATCATATTGTGACAAAAAGGGGGAGAATGGTTTGTTCTTAACGATGTGATTGTGAGAGGAGTAGCATTGGTTATGTTACTCAGGGGGAGTATGTTTGAACTAGTTGAATGAAACTGGGAGAATGTTTGAACTAGTTGAATGAAACTGGTTGAATGTTGAATATTGAATATTGAATATTGATTTGCAGGTAAGCCTGTTTTCTGACCTGGTTCATAACTCTTTAACCAGTTGTTTAACTTTATGTTTATCTTGGTTATGTGTTTTGTCACTAATTTGACAAAGGGGAGATTGTAAGTGTTATAGTTTATATCCCTGTCTGTAGTAAAAATTTTGGAGCCAAAATCACTGTTATGTTATATATAACTTACATAAGTGAAGCTCTCTCAAGGATCAACATTCATAAACAAGCTAAGCTCACAAGTACAAGGATCAATCTTGAATGCAAGAACCGCTCACAAGACAAGACTCAAGCCGCAAGACTTCAAGAAGAGTACAAGGTAGTTTGTAAAGAACTCAAGCCACTTTGAAGATTGAGCTACATAATTATTTGAACTACATCAAGACTTCAAGGCTCATACTTCAAGGTCACTAGCTCCTAATGTTTCAATGTCCTTACTTCATGGTTGAGGTTTGACTGACCTTAGGTTGACTTTAGAAGTAGGTCACTTTGGATACATAAATCGAATGTTTATTTTACATAAGTTTGGTATGTTCTTCGACTAGTCTTAGGCCTTCTTCGATTAGTCCTAGAGTTGCTTTGACCAGTCTAAGAAATTCCTTGATCAGTCGTGAGTTTGTTACAAATTTCGGATAAAATCTGTTAGGCTTCGACTAGTCCAGAACTGCTCGACGATCGAAGGAACATGTCGATCGCATCTTCGACGATCGAAAATCTTCGACTCAAAATCCAGCGATGTTTTTCGGGTTCTTCGACCAGTCGAGGTTACGTACGACCAGTCGAAAGAGACCTTCGACCATCGTAGAACGGCCAAAGCTTATCGCGCCTGATTTTCAAATATCTGTTATTGTTTCGACTAGTCGAAGAGCTCCCTAGACCGTCGAAGACGCGATCCGCTCACCTATAAATAGTGCACGAATCTCAAGAAATCATCGAATTAATTAATCCATTCAAGCCAATCTTCGCGAACTTCCGAGAGATAATTCTGTGCTCCATCTAAGCTAAGTGTGCTTATTTAATATTCTCTTTCCTTAGCTTTATTTAATTGATTTTGTTTCGGCTATTCCAATCTAATTTGATAAGAGGAATTGTTATTCCCTTTCTTTGAAATCAAAATCAATTAAGGCAAGCCCTATTTGGTTTAATTTAAAATATATTAGAATTAGAACCATTGTAATTGAGTACTGGACATTGAACTTGGACATTCAATCATCTACTCGACTTAGTTCTACCGGGCTGCTACAACGAAGGAGATAATCAGGTATTTTACATTTAATTGTAAATTCCTTTCTGTTTTGGTTTCTTTCAAGATTTGCGAAAAAAATCTTGTTATATTGGTTATCTGAGGAGAGCCAGGAAAACTCAGAAGTGGGGTTTTTAATTGTGTAAGCCCACATACAAAGACACAATTGTAAAGGTTTTGGGTGAACCTGGGAAAACCTATTTTGTTAGTGAACGCTAATATCTCCTGTGTGAGGATATTAGGAGTGGAGTAGCATTCTGTGTGGTGTTGTTTAACAGTTGGTGAACACACAGGCGAACCACTATAATCCCTTGTGTTGTGGTTGAATGATTTATACTTCGATCTTTAATTATTCTTTTGTGGGATGTATGTATGGTGGTGAATGTTGTAATCATTTAATTCAAGCATTGTGAGAATTTTGTAATAGTTTAGAATTTATTTTCTGCTATTCCTTTATCACCTTGATATTCAATTTCCTTTAAAAGTTGTTCCAGCAGCAAGGTTGCCCTGCCATTTTTATGGTGTATGGCTGTCTCTAGAACAATACATTTGTGATTACAATTTATTTTAATTCAGTTTGTATTTATTTTTGTATTCCTCTTTGGTTTGAGATTTGATATAAAGATCTTTCTAGAAATAAGGTTGTCCTACCATAAACTCGGTTTTGGTGTAAGGTTGTCCTTAGAACTACATTTGTATCAACCTCTCAAGATCTGAATTTTGAGGTTATTTTACTTTCTTGCATTGTGATTTATTTTGGCTATCATATTCTTTTTAATTCCACGGTTCTAAGTTTTATGTGGCATTGTCGTATTCACCCCCTCTAGGACATATAGCTAGGCCTTTTCAAGTGGTATCAAAGCCTAATAGCTCTTTTTTATTCTTGGATTTAATTCTTGAGGACTAAGTCGAGCCCAGTTCGAGCTAGGGTCAGTAAGTGGCCGAGCCGAGTTGAGTTGTGTCAAGCTCGACTCGGTTCTACTCATGTACACTTCTATTCACAACCCCAAGTGTAGTGTCGTGATGTAGTAATAACTCCGTACGACTGAGGTCGAATCCACAGGGACTAAACTTGTACATATTTTGAAAATAACTATAACTAGAAGTAGAACTAGAAAAAGATCTAAATTAAAATCTGAATAATAGAGAGTAATAGTGAATAATGTTGATTAAAACTTATGAATTTAAAGGTGGGAACTAGGGTGCCAAGGATCCACTTGTAGCTATCAAGATGCTACCTTACTTGATTCAAGGAACACAATTGGAATTGGAGTCCTATCCTATCCACTTGGATGATAAAGTAATTTAAACCAAATCTGAACTTTTTATTGACATAATTCTCAATGGAGGAGAATTGTGATGATTGGAAGGGATTCCATCACCCTACCATGCCTAGGAGACAATGGTGAACAATAGGATTTTACCAATCTCTCAATCTTAAAATAGGAAAAGAAGATATCCAAAGCTATCACAGAACTATTGTAATTTGAGTCACAATAAATCATAGAAAACTGAAAATATTCATTTAATATCAAACTAGAAATCAGTAAGGTTCAATAAAAATAAGAATTAAAGCAAGATAATCATCCAAACACACTACAAGCTTCACCTCTTAGCCCTAGCTAAAAGGTTTAGCCAACCATAGACATGATTGAAATCAAATCTCTTAAACAAAGCATGAAAAATAAACTAGGGAAGAAGAAAAACTCTCTGGCGGCTACTCCACCCTTTTGCTATGCTGCTTGAAACCTTTTCAAACCGAGATGATGTTTTAGAACATCCTAGGGACTCTTATTTATAGTTGTGGAACTCCAACTTTTGCACCGAGTTGGAAAAATTCGCAAACCGCCTCAAATTTATGCACTTTGTGTAAAATATGTGTAACCTTCGACGACACCTTCAATGTCATCGAAAACCTTCAATGATACCTTCGATGTCATCGAAAATCATCTAGAACTGTCCATCGAGTCGAGCAAGAAATTCCTGAATTTATCGATGCATCGAATTGACTTCGATTGCACCTTCGATGCCATCGAAGTCTATTCTGGAACTTTTAAGAACACTGTTTTTCTGCTCCATAATTTTAGAATATCTTTTTTCAAGATAATTTTCAGGATTCCTTTTCTTCACTTTAAATCTTCGATTCTCCTCATCCCTCAGTTGGTTTCCTTGGATCTTTGGCATGTGAATTCTTCATTAATGACTTCCAAATCTCCAATTTTTCATTATCTTCTTTTGAGCTCTAAATCCATCTTTTTAAGTGCATATTCATCATAAGCTCCCAAATCACCTCGCATGACAAAAAGGTATATAATTAACTCAAATTAAATGACATGAAAACTAATGTAATTGAGGGGTTAAATATGTAATATTTGATTCTTAACACACTCCATAGCCAGAATTTTGCTACTCCCGAGCAAAACATGCGTGACATAATCTTCAATTCTTGAATTGCAATCCACTTTCAGAAAACAATCTTTTGTTAAACAAATATGAATGAATATAATCCAAAGAGGTGAGAGTGAACAAGTATGAATGAGTATAATCCAAAGAGGTGAGAGTGAAAAATTGAAAACCTAAAGCCGAATCACACGAGCAATCAATCAGGTATGTTCTTCATTAATCATTTAAAAACATAAGTTCATATATCAAGTTTTTCTAATGTGCTTAGTGAATTTCAACTTATTTTCCATAAAAATACTATTATTTTATAATATTAGCCATGCTCGTCGCCTCAAGCTATATTGAATAATTGAGTGCTAATTCCGATCTTTTCCCAGTTTTATTCTTTTTCTAGTTTTTTATTTTATATTGACGGTACTTTTTATTTATTGATTCTTTTCAAACTTTTCATTCTTTTCATCATTCATGACTATTTTGTCGATCTCACTATTTTTTAACTAGTTCTTTTCATCCTTTTAAGGTGGATAAAATTCTCCAGACTTAATTCTCAATATCTATCAATGATACGCATATTAACAACGAGAAATTCTACTACAATTCTTAGAAAGCAATTTGAATGTGGCTTGTGACTTAGATTAACATGATATTCAAATTTCCTCTTAATCAATTAAATGCAAGAACATAGACAATAGTCTACTCAGTTGATCAAACTCCACCAATTTAAAGTTCAATCTCCATCTTATCATCATATTTAAGGCATTCTTAATTACACAAACTATCATTTTCTGAGCAGATTTTTAACTTGAAAAAATGAAAAATTTCTAAATTTTTTCTCAAAGACTAAGAAAACAATGATTAGTCTACCTAATCTACACCCCCAACCTAAAATCTACATTGTCCTCAATGTAAAACATACGAGCATGCAAGGCACATGAGGCAACGAAAAGAAAAGAGAAGTGATGGAAAGGTAGTACTTGAGAAGGAGAATTGAAGCTTTTCCAAAGTTCTTAACATCAAATGGGTTAACATGAAGACTAAATAAACTGAAAGCAAACTATCCTAATCCTAAATCCTATGAAAGCAATAAACCTAACTATACCTCCATCAGATTAGGAGGTCAATCCTGATACATAGGATCAATCAGAGGTATGGACATATCCTCTGAATTAAACTTCTCAACAAATGGCTTTAAACGATGTCCATTCACTTTGAAAACATTGCCATTTGTTAGATTCTTTATCTGGACGGCCCCATGAGGATAGACATTAGTAACAATGAAAGGGTCAGTCCAACGAGATCAAAGTTTTTCCAAAGATGTAACCAAGATTTGCACAGAAGGACTTTTTGGCCAGTTATGAATGATTTTCGAAGGATGTTCCGTCAAAAAAACACCTTCATCCTGTCCTCGTAAATTCTCGAGTTCTCGTATGCATTGTTCCGGATTTTCTCAAGTTCATTTAATTAAAGTTTACGCAGCAAGCCAGCGTTGTCCAAGTTAAAGTTCATATTTTTGATAGCCCAATAGGCTTTATGCTCCAACTCTAGAGGTAGGTGGCAAGCTTTCCCATAGACGAGTCTAAAAGGGAGACATTCTAATGGGGTCCTTAAAAGCTGTATGGTAAGCCCATAAGGCATCAGTCAAACGAATTGACCAATCCTTATGGTCGGGGTTAACCATTTTTTCTAGAATTTGTTTAATTTTCCCATTGAAAATTTTGGCTTGCCCACTCGTTTGCGGGTGGTATGAACTGCTCACTTTATAAGAGATGTCATATTTCTTCATCAAGTTCTCAAATGACCTATTACAAAAGTGTGAACCTCCATCACTAATGATAGCTCGATGCGTTCTGAACTGGAAAATGATATTTTCTTTTAAGAATCGAATGACCGTTTTATGATCATTATTCTAGTACGGGATCGCTTTGACCCACTTAGTGACATAGTCTACCGCTAAAAAAATGTAAATATTCCCAAAGGATTAGGGAATGGTCCCATTAAATTGATGCCCCAGCAATCAAATGCTTTAATAATAAGAATGGGGTTCAGAGGCATCATATTTCGATGGGACAACCCTCCCAATTTCTGACAATTCTCACAAGATTTGCAAACTCATAAGCATCTCTGAATATTGTGGTCAAGTAAAGGCCGCACTACAGAATTTTGTTCATGGTCTTTTTCGCAGAAAAGTGACCATCACAGGTGTAACACCCTGTACTTTTCAGTACTCGGGTGTAACATAGAAATCTAAATTAGTGTAAACATGTGTGGGGATAATACACATAACTTACATTAAACACCTCCATCTAGCAATTCACAATCTGTCCATCTTGCCCATTTGATTCAGACTACGGCAACCCACAATGTATTTGCAAGGCCAAAGATCAATTCACCTTGAATCGACCCTTGATTTTTCAATACATGATTATATCAGTGACGATTATTTGACCCACAATCTAAATCCACCAGCTGAGGCAGGTGATAATGTACATAAGAACCCCATATCAATCTAGGTACAAAGGTAAACCAATCTCTCTATGTTGGTCCTAAATTAACTTGAACGATTTTCATCCTAAACATGGAATAAGTCCAACTAGGCAACCAACATTGAGATCAACTTATAAACTTAACTATGCATAAATCAAACCATTCATTTTAATATCGGGACTTGGATCTTCCGATCCACCGTCCATCAAGCCCACCACATCCCATAAAATAAACCACCACTTGATTGCACTGATCAAACAATATAAGTGTTAAATCAAACACTAAAGTCCACTTTGATAGTTATTAAGACTACTAGGACCGTTGATGAATAATTTTGAATCAACCCAACCATTGATTTGTATAGCAAACATGGCAATTAATCATACATCGTAGGTCCTAAAACTTGGATCATCAATCCTTCATCTATTGGGCCTACAACACTTTATCCATTGATATGCAACTTGATCATAGTAATGGGACCATCTAAGCTTAAAGATTTAATGTCAAAGTTCATATAAATTAGCCTAGGGACCCTACATCCATGGAGAATCAAATTAAGGTAATCCAACCGTTAAGTCGAAGGAAATCCATAAATAGGAACTCAATCCATTGAGTATGGCCCACCTAAGCCATGATCCACCTCAATACTGGTCAGATATCCTATTAGGAGTCTCTCGACAATTAATATCCAACTTTGGAATGATCCGGCTAGCAGATCGATAGGAATCCACAATTAAAGTTAAAAATTTAGAGGTATGGCCCACCTGATCTTTTAAGCTGCCCAACCTTTGGTTAGAGACCTTGACTGGGGCCTCCAAAAGGGAATGAATGGAGTAAATTTGTCAAAACATCTCTGTGGGCCCCACGATTCGAGTGTGTGTCCACAAATCATGTATGCACCAGCGGTGCACCAAACCAATTGCTTGGTCAATCGGGTGTTGACCTGATACATTTTGAAAAAGGAGAGATTTTCTCTCTCTTCCTCCTTCATTTCAGCCCAACAACACATGAACAGATGAAATCCATTGTCTTGACCAATGGACCATAATCATGGTCAATCAGACTAATCCAGACCGTCCATCATGTTAGGATGGGAGTTTCGACCAAAACCCAATCTATATCTCGCATATTGGCTTCTTCACATGCACACGAACACAAACAGAATTTGAATGATCAACGTTCCTTTCTGATCAGCAATAGCCCATCATTCGTTTACGTTTGGAAGATCCAAACATCCATCTTGTAGAACTTTCAATTTCAAATAGAAAATAACTCCCCTTATATGTTGAAACACGGGTACATGTTCATGAATCCAAGCACAAGCAGAGGTAGTGTGCGCCATTTTTCTGGGAATGGAAAATGGTCTTGTTGCCATGCTGGCAATCCGAGTCGGGATTCTTTGCATTATCTCAACCCTTCATCTAGGAAAATCCTAGCCTTCTGTTTGTTTCCTTTTAGGGTTCTTTTATTTAACTAGAAGAAAAGGCAAAAAGAATCTTTCCATTAAAGGGAAGAACTGATCCTAACTGATGGGACATTTCTAGAAGGCGCTCCGAATGCATCAGGAGCGTCCGTTTTAGGGCAAGCAATGCCCCTATCATGTGGAATGAAATGACTCCGTGAGAAATCCTCCTTCGCGTGAGAATTTACACATGGCCAAAAATACCGTCACACATCACTTATATTGGAATGTCGTGATGAATGGTGGGTCCCACAATGATCATAGGGCCAATCCAGACTATCTAAGTGCATTGGATCAAGAGATCGGCCATCTGGAAGTGATTCACCATTAACGGCTAGATCATCTTCTTCATCTTGCCAGAAAACCCACCACCTGGTTGGGGGCCACTTACACTGATCTGACGCATACATTTAGTGGGTCGTAGTGCCAAAAGTTCATTTATAATCTCAGATTACATCCATGCAAATAATTTTTAAAAATACCAACAATGATCTCTCCTTGCTAATTGAAATTAGTGGACGAAACTGTATCTAATCGGCTGATTAAGAGTCAATCCTTTTAGGCTTACATAAGGCTATAAATAGCCTCTTTCCTTTTAGGGCAACATTTTCCTAAAGAGGAAAGCAAGAAAAGAGAGAGAAAAGAGTGTCGTTGCCGCAACTAGCAAGTTAACTTGGTTCGAGTCGTGGTGAATACGGGCTAAGTCCAAACTCATCTTAATGTGCGGATAGTCAAGGAGAGAGAGGAAGAAGGGAGAATGGAAGAGGAGATCGGAAGAGTTGCTGCCTTGTTCTGTCGTGCCGCATCGAGGCTGGACCGAGTTCGGTCCAAGATGGGTGCGGATCTGGCTTGAGTTCAAACCTCATAAAAAGTCCAGAGATAGAGAGAGAGAGAGAGGATAGAGAGGAAATGTGTAATGTCCTGAATTTCGAGGGTCGAGCAAAGCTCTACTCCCAAGATCTAGAACATCACTTATGCATTGTGGATGATGATATTCAAATTTCTTTCATATTTATGAATTAAGCATGCATGAGATTATAATAAACAACTCATCATACTCCAAATATAATTAAATTAAGCAAACGAAAGTTTGAAACATATCTATTTAAGCATGTGGGTGTTTCACAAACCTCCAGAGTATGAGTACGTAACTGGGTTTAATATATACATGAATTGTTTCAAAATTAACAAAATATGGAAATGTAAAGTGTCCAACTAAGCCAGATATCCTAGTGGTCCTTGTGCATCAGCACGAGGTCTATATCGACCCACCCGAGAGTTGAAAGTAGGAGAATTCCCCCTCCTCATCCATAAAGTCCTGCTCCATTGTATAAACTTCATAAGAACCTGCATCTAAATCAGAGTCTGGTTGGTGTTTTAAAACACCATCCCAAAGTGGGAGTGAGTGATCAACTTAGTGGTTCTATAAGGAGAAATTTTAACATGCTATCAAGTCAATCAAGTAGTAATGATAAAGCAAACAAACAATCACTTCCTAACTACTCTTTTTAATGCAGAAATGAAGTGCAAGTAATGATGTATGCCCTCACATCGAAGCTCCCTCACAAGCTATTCCGACAACCTATATCGGATATGACATCACTTCCTTAAAACGATGCAACTTCATTGCCTTTAAAGCACATCCTAACAAATGCAGAGCGATGCATGGTCGTGTTAGCCAAGTAATTAATTAAGCTTATTCATACAGCCAGTTTGGAAAGCTAGGGTACCTCCCTTTATATCATTAACCCAAATTGAAGGACCCATCTAGGTTCATCAATCCTAGTAAAGCATATACAATAGGCAAGTTATAGGGTCATTACTCTTAATGAAACACATTCAATAGGTAAGTTCAAGAATTTACACTCGCGATCATTATGGGGAGACTCGTCACCTTAGCATAGGTCGATAGCACAAACACGGTGTCCCATACCACCATGCCTGGCTCACGAGTCTTAATTGCTCATTAGTCACTACGGGGAGGCTCGTCACCCCAGCGTAGGCTGATAGCTTGAATACGGTATCCCATACCACCATGCCCGGCTCATGAGTCTTAGCAGATTGTGGTACCATGGTTAAAGTGGGCCTTTACATTGGGGAGGGGTATCTTAGATTCAAGCAGTAGTGTCCATACATGGTAAACACACATTAGGCCAATCGGTTCGTTAGGCAAGCTCGATTGGTACGGGCACACGCTGACTTAATCGACATGGAGTGCATAAGCACCCCTCGTTGCCTAACCACTGTCGACAATCGTCGTGTGACCCGGATTCATCGAGTATACCTAATGTGGTGAGACTAATTCGGCCACTCGAACAGGGACTGTTACTGATTGCCTGGGCTACATTGTTGCCACAATCCTACACATATGCAGCTAACAAACACATGTGATATTCATCTCAGCATTTAACAAATAATCTAAGTGGATTCCTCATTTGGGCATTTCATCAAACACATCGATCATGTTATCAAACACTTGCATGTTATCAATTTATTTCATAGAGGAAGATATGATTACATGAAGGAAATTATGCATATGCATAAGGCAGTAAAGAATCCTATCCTAATACCCGTAGTATATACAAATCATCAACCATTTCTCATTCAAACAATTCATCAAGCACATAGACTAGGTTAGTTATGACATAGGTTTTATCAATTCCATATACAGAGAGGTCAACATGCATATGACAATGATGAATCCTAGATCAGTAATCATGGCAAGTACAAATCATATTTAAATGCTCATTCAAACATTTCAACAAACACATGGGATGCATCTTTTTCTCATCACAATTCATATATATATATCAGACAGAAATTGACATATCTAATACAATATGATAGCAATCAAGTCAGATATAAATCATTAGTTGACATGAAAGCATTGATAACCATAACCTAAGCATTTATAGTCCGCACCTTTTGTCGGGATGCTCGACTCGAACTCGTTCCAAATCCTACGTTTCTGAAAATGGAACGTCGGACACCTAAATGACAAAACAAGTTAGCTAGGTTGACGAACAACAATCCTAGATCTCTACAACGATATTAGGGTTAGGATTTCTTACCCAAATTCATAACCGAAAAGATTTGGTAGCGCAATGGGGTGGAGATTTGGTGCGTGGATTCGTGGGGAGAGGATTCCTTTAGCGATCTCCCAAAATCTCTCTTCTCTCTTTCCTCTTTTCTCCTCTCTCTCCCTTAGGGTTTTTCTGAAATTCGTGTATGGGAGTGAGGGTGAGAAATAAGGTCTATTTATAGGCCCAAAAGTGATGCAAATGGCCTCAAGGCCACTTTACACATAGTTTATACCCTTTAGGTGGCTGTTTCTGACGAACAGGGCTCATAAGGAGGCCTAAGACTTACCTACATCATAAGGAACATTCCCTGATAATAGATCTATGCCAGGACACGAGTTTGGTGCGACCGAATAAACCGATCGACCGTGGAGAGCCTATGTTAGATCAACGGTCATACTTACTCAATCGGGGCCACAGTTATATGGATATGTATTGGGAAATTTCCTTTCCCCATGGGTTAAGTTTGGTCAGAAACTGATAGTCCGAAATCCTCAATTTTGCGTGAGAGTGAACGGCCCAATTCACTTAAGTTTTGGTTCATTTTCTAAAGGTATTCATCCTTCTCACGCACTTCACTCATGGCTCAAGTTGTACATTTCTGGACACCATCTGGGATTAATTCCGACGATGGTTATAACACCTAGCAGGACAGACATAGTCCTATAGTTTCACGGTCATCGGACCCTCGACATGCGGTCTAGGTCTGATACGTGGTTTCAATGTACTCCCGAGAGCGACATGCTCTTGGAATTTCTCTTAAGTCTTTATGTAGTATTGAGCCAGTGGTACTCAAAGTTTTGTGCCTTCTCATTTGTGAAAATGGTGGCCCAAGCTTAATCTGCCGATTATTTAGTTTAGTACTTAACTAAATTCTTCTTAAATTAAATAATAGGATGCGGTCCTTGGGTTGTTCTGCCTGAAGTGGTACTCGGGTCCTTGTACAAATTTTTTGCAGATGTTACAATCTACCCCCCTTAATGAAAAATTTCTTCCCCAAAATTAGTACCTTTTCGTACTCCTCGAGGATCTGTGGGTAGTTCTTACGGACTTCAGCTTCCGTTTCCCAAGTTGCCTCCTCCTTGGTATGGTGTGTCCATAACACTTTGACGAGTGGGATAACCTTACTGCGTAACGCTTGTTCCTTCCTATCTAGAATATGCGTGGGCTGTAATAGATAGGTAGTGTCTTCACTTAGCTGCACTTGCTCCCACTTGATAATATGGGTTGGGTCAGGAACATATTTCTTCAGCATCGATACATGAAATACGTTGTGCATGCCTGTGAGTGGTGTAGGCAAGGCGAGGCAATATGTCACCACACCCACTCGGTCTAAAATCTGGAATGGGCCAATGAACCTCGGCGTGAGTTTCCCCTTCCTGCCAAAATGAAGTATACCTTTCATTGGGGAAACTTTAAGGAATACATGGTCCCCAACTTTGAATTCTAACTATTTCTGTCTCATATCAACGTAACTCTTCTGCCTACTCTGGGCCGTAAGGAGTCGACGCCTGATAATATCAATCTTTTCTGAGGTTGCGTGAACCAGATCTGGGCCAACCAAGCTCTTCTCACCAACTTCTGCCCAACATGCGGAGCCCGACATGAGCGTCCATACAAGGCTTTGTAAGGAGCTATGCCAATGCTTGCTTGGAAACTGTTGTTATAGGCAAACTCGGCATAAGGGAGACAGTCATCCTAGTTGTCCGTAAAGTTAAGTACACACGCTCGTAACATGTCTTCAAGTATCTGATTTACCCGCTCCGTCTGCCCATCGGTCTGTAGGTGGAACGCGATACTAAACTTCAGCTTCACCCCCATCATTTCTTGGATTCGAGTCCAGAAAATAGACGTGAATCGTGTGTCTCAGTCCGACAAAATCTCTAGAGGAACTCCATGCAGTCGTACTATCTCCTTAATATACAGCTTGGCTGGGTCATCTGCCAAATTAGAGACTCTAATCAGGAGAAAATGGGACGACTTTGTCAACCGATCCACAATCACCTAAATGGAGTCATGCCCCTTTCTCATCTTTGGTAACTCAAAAATGAAATCCATAGATATAAAATCTCACTTCCACTCGGCTATGGGCATGGGCTGAAGTAAACCAGGGGGTCGGCGGTGCTCGGCCTTGACTTGCTGACACGTGAGGCATCGGGACACAAAGTCTACTATTTGGGCCTTCATACTATCCCACCAGTATGAACGCTTCACGTCTCAACACATCTTTGTACTATCCGGATGTATTACCAACTTTGAACTGTGTGCGGCCTCTAGAACTTCTCTCCTCAAGTCGTGAAGGTTCGGGACACATAGACGGCCACGATACCGCAAACCTCCATTTAAGCCAATCCTCCATTCTGATGCTTCACTGTCGCTTGCACGCTCTCTCATCTTCACCAGCAGTTCATCTTCCTTTTGAGCCATAATGATTCGGTCATCAATAAGTGGCTGCATATGGAAGTGTGCGACACTCTCGAACGGCTCCTCCACTGTCAGCTTTTATTCGAAATCTCGCACAAACTCCAACATATTCCACTCTTCTATCATCAGTGGGGTAGTAAATTCTATAGTTTTCTTGCAGCTCAATGCATCGACCACAAGGTTGGCCTTGCCAGGATGGTAAGAGACTTTAAACTTGAAGTCTTTCAAAGTCTCCATCTAATATCGTAGCCTTATATTCAGGTCCCTCTGTGTGAAGATGTACTTGAGGCTCTTGTGGTTGTAAAAGAGCTCGAACTCCTCTCCGTAGAGGTAATGTCTCCAAAGCTTTAATGCAAAAATGACTGCCGCCAACTCCAAATCATGAGTGAGGTAATTTTCTTCGTGTTTCCTCAACTATGGTGAGGCATAGGCAATCACCCTATCCTCCTGCATAAGTACACAACCCAAACCAATGTGAGAGGTGTCGGTGTAAATAGTATATCTGACCCCTTGCTCTGGCAGCACTGGCATGGGCGTAAACATTAGCTTGTCCTTTAATTCTTGAAAGGTTGCCTCTGCTTTCTCGTTCCAAGCAAATTTATGATCTTTCTAAGTAAGTTGAGACAATGGCCAGGCTATCTTAGAGAAATCTTTAACGACGATAATAGTCGGCAAGTCCGAGGAAACTCCTCATTTCTGTGACTGATTTGGGTAGCTCCCAGTCTTGTATTGCGGTCACCTTGGCTAGGTCCACGGTGATTCCTTCCTTGAAAATTACATGTCCCAAAAACTTAACTTCATCCTTCCAGAAGTCGCATTTTCGGTACTGCACAAACAACTGGTTTTGCTTAAGAGTATCAAGGACTACTCGCATGTATTCTTCATGATCTTTTCAACTCTTTGAGTATATCAAAATCTTGTCTATAAATACGATTATGAATCGGTAAAGATACGGCCAAAATACCTGGTTCATGAGATTTATGAATATGGCTGGTGCATTTGTAAGTCCAAACTGCATCATGAGGAATTCGTAGTGCCCAAAGTTGGTCATAAAAGCTGTTTTCTACACGTCTTCATTCCTGACACGCAACTGATGATACCCAAATTGTAAGTCTATCTTAGAAAAATACTGAGCCCCCTTCAATTGGTCGAATAGGTCATCTATCCTGGGCAGAGGATACTTGCTCTTTTCTATGACGTGATGTAGCCTGCGATAATCTATATACAACCATAGCGATCCATCCTTCTTTTTTACAAACAACACAGGTGCTCCCTAAGGAGATACGCTCGGCCGTATGAAACCCTAGTCCAATAAATCATCAATCTGCTTCCTCAATTTCTCCATTTCACAAGGAGACATGTGGTACGTTAGTAAGGAGATAGGTGTCTCACTTGGCACGAGGTAGATGGTAAAGTCGATCTCGCACTGAGGAGGTAGTCCAAGGATCATTTTGAACACTCTGTGAAATCTTAGACTACTGGCGTGTCCCCAAGTGACGGACTATCACAATTTTCCAATAGGGAGGCGTAACAATGAAACAATGAATGCGGTAAGCACAATTGACCTGAACTGGGAAGGTGAAGGTCGTGCCCTCAGGCCCATGGGCTATCACCAATCTAGTTTCATAGTCAATCTCTACCTTCATTTTGGTGAGCTAATCCATGTTGATGATGACGTCGTAATGATATAGCTGGGTTACAATTAGGTCAATGCACGCCACTCTGCTCCCTAAGTCTATCGAGCAACTCATACAAAGCTTAGTGACATCTATGAAGGTTCCTGCTGTGGCAATGACTCTCACCCCAATCATAGGGGTAGTGTCCAACCCTAATTGCTTGACTGTAGAGCATGTTATCATTGAAACAGTGGACCCAGTGTCCACTAATAGAAATACAAGTGTACCTTGAATGTGGGCAGTGACTTCAAAGGCTAGCATGTACGCGAGCTTGTTGCGGGCAGTTAGGCGGCGCTATCATAGGTCATCAAGGCGGCCTATTACGAGATACAGGAGGTCGGTTGTATGGTTGTGCCGGTGCTACGGATCACAAAGGTGGAGCCAAAATAGCATGTGGTGGCTGGCGGTTGACCCTCTGAGGTGGAGTGTAGTCGTTATCCTACATCTTGGTAAAATAAAAGGGGTCAGTATAGCCCGCTTTGTTACAATAGGTACACCAAAGATCAGATTGCCTCTACTGAGTCGACAGAGCCATTGGTCTTGGAGGCAAGTTCACATGTGGCCTCTTGCTGAAAAATGGCACATTCTACAATTCAGGTCTAAGCCTTGGGCCCATTGGCATGCACATTCGAGACACCCGTTCACCATCCTGCTCAGCTCGTAGGGACATGTTTACTAGCTCAGCGTAGTTGGGGATGCTAGTGCAACACATCTTGGTGCGGATGTCAGCCCTCAACCCTTCTAAAAATCACTGCATTCTCATCGGCTCGTTTGCTAAAATCAAAGGAGCATATCTAGCTAGCTCCATGAACCGGTTTTCGTATTCTGCCACTGTCATTCCCCATTGTTTGAGGCAGAGAAATTCATCCTCTTTTTCATTATGGTGAGGGGGAAATATTTCCCATGAAAACATATTTTGAACTCGTCCCACGTCCACGCAAATTCTGCGGGAATGGTTCGTAGGATGCTATCCCACCAGAGACTGGCCTTATTTTTAAACATATACATAACAAGCTCGACTTGTTCTACTTTAGTACAATGTAATGGCTTCAACATCTTGGATATGCAATCCAACCAGTACTCGGCCTACTCGAGTTTATGAGTACCCACAAAAGTGGAAGGATGGAGGCACTGAAAGCGTTTAAATAGGCCACTTGCAGTCATAGTCCCAGTAGCCTGTACGTGTGGCATCGGCGGGGCCACATTCATGTTTTGTATAATGACCCCCACTATAGTTGCCAGAACCTGTTGTTTCTGTTGCATTAAGAGCATTATCTGCTCCACCTATCAGGAGGAGAGGTTACCTGAGGCATGTGTGGCGTCGACGAAGACGCGCGGTTTTGACCTAGAACCGGTGATGCACTCGGCGTCGGCCCATTTGTGGGGCCAGTGGTCGGTTGTGAATCTGGCATCGTCTCGCTACTCGGGCCCAAAATAGGGTCCATGTGGCTATCACTCGAGGGAGGGGCCCCATCAATCGACCCGCCAAGTAGGAGACGTGTCATGTTTCAAGTAGTTTTAGGAGACATTCCCTATATACAACATTTATAGGATTAGGACAACATCAACTTTTTCCAAACATTCTACACATTTCTTAAATAAAAAAGAGCTTCATGCATTACATTTAATAAAATTTGTCACAGTTACATATGCTGTGGCATTCATCTATTATGACAGAGAATACATGAAAGCTTACAACAAAAGGCTTTAACACTTAACTATTCTAGCACCCAAACTAAGCCTATCCAAGGCTATTACAAAAAGAGACAAAAAGCGACTACAACTATACTACTAGTCCTCTGATTTTGGCGAAGGCGGAGGTGCTACCTTATCCTGCATGCAGCACAAGAGGGCCTTTAGGGTACAAGACATTCTCTTAAACTTCTGCTTCAGGTAGGCTTGGTTTTCCTCGAACTTCTGCTTTAAGTAGGCCTAATTTTTCTCGATCTCTACCATGCGGGCATCTAAGGTGGCCTGGTCATGGCAGTCATCAGGAACAGTAGGAGGCCTCCTGTATGAATCCTAGGCCTCCTCTTCTTCCTCTTGTCCCTCTTCTTCACTGTCTTCCTCTTCTTCACTGCCTTCCTCTTCTTCGGTCTCTTCTTCTATCTCATACCTATATTCTTCAATTCTGGCTTGGCGTTACTTGGGGCCTATCTTCATGTTGTTGAGGGTAGTCTCATTGATGAAATGGACAAGGGCGAGGTTGTCCATGTGGAGCCTGAAGCCAAAGTTGCAGGTGATCTTGCAAATGAGTCGGCCGAATGGGAGGGACGCATCCCCCCGAGTAGACCGTGTCGTATTGATTATCTGGGTCAAAGAAAGAGTTGGCAGGCACACCTTTTCTCCCTGTCCAACTTGGTATAGGAAGTCTACCATAAATCTAGTGCATTCTGTGCAGTTGCTCGATCTAGGGTACATGTTGTATGTGCATATATGGTGGAGCAGGCAGAAATCTTTCATCATACATGTCGATGCGAGGTTGTTCCCTCGCTTCCAATTAACAAGTTGGCCACAAAGGAAGCGAGTGCAGTGATCTTTCTCCCATCCACTAGCGAGATTAGTCTCACTGGCATGCACAACACCACGCTCCACTCCTATAATACGTGTCATGATATCCACAACGACCCTAGTTTCTGTTCTCCCCAGCGGGATGGTAAACTGAGAGGCTCAAGAGTTGGGTCCCTTATGTGTGCATAGAAGGCTCGCACAGTGCCCTCACTAGTGTGTGTTTTTCCTTCAAATATGGGACCCCACTCGTTCTCCAAGAGGTGGTCGATCACTAGATATATCCCAAATAACTTCTCATCTACGTGAGCTTCAAAAACAACCTTGCGATTACGAAACTTACCGAATCCGGTGCCCTCCCATAGGGTCCTCTTTACCAGGATTTAATGATCAAGGTCCCGCTTTGACCTCCGCTCGGCACTCGCACTTGTCTCGGCAATTATCTTCTTTTTAGAGCGACTCAGATGACTAGTCCTGGCCTCATCCGGGGCCTCTCTCTTCTTTCTCATAAGGGAAAGGAGCGTCGAAATGAAGAAGATGATAGTCACGATCTCGAAAAGAGCCATAGAGATGGAAACACTTTGAGGATAGAGTGAATTTGAAGGTATGGGGGTTATGAGACACAAAAAGGAGGGTTTGTGCTCAAATGAGTGAGAATAAGGGAGATTAAGAGATGTAAAGGATGGTTTTAGAGAAATAGTGGTTGAGGGGTGTAGGATGTAAAGAAAATGGGGGATTTAGATGTATGAAAATGAAGATTTGAGAGAGAAAGGGGGTCTTTAGAGAGTTTGGAGGGGTTGAAAATGGGTAAAGTGAGGAAAAAGGGGTGATAGGATGGTTTAAAGGGGGCCCCCACACGTGGGAGGGATGCACCTTGGTAGGTTGGACGGCGGTGCACCGCCGATCCCACGGTGCCGCCGCACCCTGCTAGACTGGCCAGTGGTGCGTTGCCGATCGCACGCCGCCGCCGCGCCCATTTGGCTCCGTCTGTAGTGCACTGCCGACCGGGTGGTGCCACCGCGCCCGTCTGGTCGGTCCGGTGGTGCCTTCGCCATGGGGCGGTGGCCACCCCCTTCCAGTGATGTATTTTGGTTTGTAAGACCCCCCGGGCCCCTCTAAACTTCATGATTTGGGTCCTTAGGCCCGTAGGGTCCATTTTCGTGGTCCAACGCACCACTTGGATCCATTTCAGGTTTGAAATTTGTCAACTAATGACTCAAACCCATCGACTGACGGCCTAGAGGTAACTTAGATTAATTCATGTGATCTAAGATATGCAGTGGATTAAACTACAGTATTTGGTTTCGCCCATCGGAGAAACCTTGGGATCCTAATGTGGTCTCTAAATTCCATTGCCCCCTTCCTAAGTCAGAGCACGTCAGAGTGCGTCATGTTACCTACAACCCAGGTCCATTTTAATCCAAATCATGCTCTGATACCAACTTGTAATGCCCCAAATTTTGAGGGTCGAGCAAAGCTCTACACCCGAGATCTAGAACATCACTTATGCATTGTGGATGATGATATTCAAATTTCTTCCATATTTATGAATTAAGCATGCATGAGATTATACTAAACAACTCATCATACTCTGAATATAATTAAATTAAGCAAGAAGAAGTCTGAAACATATCTATTTAAGCATGTGAGTGTTTCACAAACCTCCAGAGTATGAGTTCATAACTGGTTTTAATATATACATGAATTGTTTCAAAATGAACAAAATATGGAAATGTAAAGTGTCCAACTAAGCCAGATATCCAGTTGTCCCTGCGCATCAGCATGAGGTCTATTCGACCCTCTCGAGAGCTGAAAGTTGGAGAATTCTTCCTCCTTATTTATAAACTCCTGCTCCATTGCATAGACTTCATCAGCACCTACATCTAAATCAGAGTTTGGTTGGTATTTTAAAGCACCGTCCCAGAGTGGGAGTGAGTGATTAATTCAGTGGTTCTATAAGGCAAAAGTTAACATGCTATCAATTCAATGAAGTAGTAATGATAAAGCATACAAACAATCACTTCCTAATTACTATTTTTAATGTAGAAATAGAGTGCAAGTAATGATGTATGCCCTCGCATCGAAGCTCCCTCACAAGCGACTCCGACAACCTATTTCACATATGACATCACGTCCTCAAAACGGTGCAACTTCATCGCCTTTAAAGCACATCCTAACTAATGCAGTGCGATGCATGGTCGTGTTAGCTAAGTAATTAATTAAGCTTATTCATACAGCCGATTTGGGAAGATAGGGTAACTCCCTTTATATCATTGACCCTAGTAAAGCACATACAATAGGCAAGTTCTAGGGTCATCACTCCTAATGAAACACGTTCGATAGGCAAGTTCAAGAATTTATACTCGCGGTCACTATGGGGAGGCTCGTCACCTCAACGTAGGCCGACAGCATGAACAGGTGTCCCATACCACCATGCCTAGATCACGAGTCTTAATTTCTCATTGGTCACTACAGGGAGGCTTGTCACCCTAGCATAGGCCGACATCTCGAACATGGTGTCCCATACCACCATGCCCCACTCATGGGTCTTAGTGAATCATGGTACCATGGTTAAAGTGGGCCTTTACATTTGTGAGGGGTACCTTAGATTCAAGTAGTGGTGTCCATACATGGTAAAGACAGATTAGGCCAATCGGTTCATTAGGCAAGCTCAATTGGTATGGGCACATGCTGACTTAATCGACATGGAGTGCATAAGCATCCCTCGTGGCCTAACCACTATCGATAATCATCGTGTGACCTGGATTCATCGAGTATACCCAATGTGGTGAGATTAATTCGGCAACCCGAACAGGGACTGTTACCGATTGCCTGGGCTACGTTGTAGCCATAATCCTACTCATATGCAGCTAACAAACACATGTGATATTCATCTTAACATTTAACAAACAACCCAAGTGAATTCCTCATTTGGGCATTTCATCAAACACATCGATCATGTTATCAAACACTTGCATTTTAGCAATTTATTTCATAGAGGAAGATATGATTACATAAAGGAAATTACACATATGTATAAGGCAGTAAAGAATCCTATCCTAATACCCATAGTAAATACAAATCATCAACCATTTCTCATTCCGACAATTCATCAAGCACATAGACTAGGTTAGTTATGACATAGGTTTTATCAATTCCATATGCAGAGAGGTCAACATGCTTATGACAATGATGAATCATAGATCAGTAATCATGGGAAGCACAAATCATATTCAAATACTCATTCAAACATTTCAACAAACACATGGGATGCATCTTTTTCTCATCACGGTTCATATATGTATATCACACAGAAATCGATGTATCTAAGGCAACATGGTAGCAATCAAGTCTCACAATCATTAGCTGACATGAAAGCATTGATAATCGCAACCTAAGTGTTTATAGTCTGCACCTTTCTTCAGGATGCTCGACTCGGACTCGGTCCAAATCCTATGTTTCTGAAAATAGAACGTCGGGCACCTAAATGATGAAACAGGTTAGCTAGGTTGACGAAAACTATCCTAGATCTCTACAATGATATTAGGGTTAGGATTTCTAACCCAAATTCATTACCGAAAAAGATTTGGTAGCGCAAAGGGGTGGAGATTTGGTGCGTGGATTCGTGGGAGAGGATTCCTGCAGCGATCTCCCAAAATCTCTCTTCTCACTTTCCTCTTTTCTCCTCTCTCTCCCTTAGGGTTTTTTTGAAATTTGTGTATGGGAGCAAGGGTGAGAAATAAGGGCTATTTATAAGCCCAGAAGTGTTGCAAAGGGCCACTTTATACATATTTTATACCCTTTAGGCGACTGTTTCTGACGAATAGGGTTCATAAGGAGGTCCACGACTCATCTACGTCATAGGGTACATTCCCTGACAATAGATCCATGCCAGGACACGATTTCGGTGCTACCGGATTAGCCGATCGATCGTGGAGAGCCTGCATCAGATCAATGGTCATACTTACTCAATCGGGGCCATAGTTATATGAATATGTGCTGGGAAATTTCCTTTCCCCATGGGTGAAGTTTGGTCAGAAACTGACGGTCTGAAATCCTCAATTTTACGTGAGAGTGAACGGCCCAATTCACTTAAGTTTTGGTTCATTTTCTAAAGGTATTCACACTTCTCACGCCCTTCACTCATGGCTCAAGTTGTACATTTTTGGACACCATCTAAGCTCAATTCCTGCAATGATTATCAAGCCCAGCAGGACGGACATAGTCCTATAGTTTTGCGGTCATCAGACCCTCGACATGCGGTCCAGGTCTGATATGGGGTTTTAATGTCTCCCGAGAGTGACAAGCTCTTGGGATTTCTCGTAGGTCTTTATGTAGTATTGAGCTAGTGGTACTCAAGGTTTTGCGCCTTCTCATTTGTGAAAATGGTGGCCCAAGCTTAATCCATCGATTATTTAGTTTAGTACTTAAGTAAATTCTGCCTAAATTAAATGATAAGATGCGGTCCTTGGGTTGTTCTACCTGAGGTGGTACTCAGGTCCTTGTACAGATTTTTCTGAGACGTTACAAAATGATAGAGAAGGCGCCGTTTATGGTGCCGCATAAGGTTGGGCCAACTCGTTTTGAGTCATTGCGAGTCGAGCCAAGCCGTGCTCAGTCTAGTTGCTAGACATGAATAGTAGAAGGGAGAAGATGGAAAGAAAGTAGATATTAAAAAGAAGAAAGGAAGAATAGAGGGAGGGGGAGTTGGGTGATGCTGCACCGAGCTGCTGAGTCGACTGGATTCAACTCGCTGGAAGTTGAGTCGGGGTAAGTTCGAGTCAAGTCTTGGTGAGTCTGGACTGAGCCCAAGGCTCCAATAGATCTAGAGAAGAAATAGAAGAAGGAGGAGTAGGAAGAAAGGAAGAAAAAGGTAGAAGGGGGAAAGAAAGGAGAAGAAAAATGAAGAAAGAGAGTTGTAGACTCTCAAGTGCTACTGAGTTGACTCACTAAATTCCACTTAGTCGAGTTTTACTAGATGTGGGTTGAAAGTATACAGGAAAGAGGAAGTGAGAGCTTGGGCTGACTCACTGTTGAGTTTGGGCTGACTCGCTGCTGAGTCAGTTGAGTCAAGTTGGGTGTGGACCTAACATAGGTTTGGGCCTTGTGAGACGCTAGAGAGAGTAGAGGGAAGAAGGAGAGAAAGGAAGGAGTTTACACCAAGTTTGACTTAGTTGACTCAAATTGAGTTGACTCGATGAGTCTACACCGAGTTTGACCGGGTTAGGAACTAAAACATATTCAAGTCCAGTTCAATGAATTGGAGACTTGATCCTAAAGTACGTGCACACATACTTATAAGCGATCCTTTTTGGAAGGTGAGGATTACCTTCAAGCTTTTTCTACATCTTGCTTGTTAGGTTGTTTATTCATCTTCATTCATTTATCTTATTGATTGCTTAATATAGTTCATTGCTCCTATTGATTTTGATTCCTTATAATTGATTGATGAATTAGATTTGAATTCATATATTTAAGCATGCTATGGATGACAAATATTTATATTATAGTTTAAGATAAGTACCTTAAATGTGTAATTTTATCGATGTTGTTCGTGGCTTATTTTGCCACTTGAGGTTACTTGATGGTGTTTTAGGAGATCCTCAAACTAGTGGCCATCTGTGAAATGGGTTAAATAAATTTACATTATGGACTTACCACCTTGTGGATCATTTGTGCTTATGAGGCTTTTGGGGAATAATCCTTTCTTACTGCACCATTAAATAGAATATTTGGTCCTTGCGGCTTTTATGGTATAATCTCCCTATGTGTCTTTGATAGAATTTATTTGTACAACTTTGTGATCGTAAGTTCCATTTATTAAACAATGATTGGCTACAAGTTGATGAGATCACTTTTAAATCATCATATTTATTAGATTCCTCTAAGTTGAAAATGGTGATATGGAATATTATGCTAGATTGTTTATCACGCTCCAAACTCGGAATCCGGGCTCACAGAATTCCCAATCATCAAATCCGGTGCCGACAGCCTTTGTAGTACCCCATTCTCGGCTCCCAGCACCCGTATGTAAAATTCCGATCCTGCGATCCTACAAGAAGGATTTTTAATATTTTTTATTATTATAAAGAAGCATAACCACAAGTGTACCCAAATCACAAGAGCAACATCATCATCATCACATATCCACTAATATAAACAGTTGATTACAATGCGGAAAGGGAAATACATATATATAATAAAATCTCTACAAAGCTTGGCCACACGCTCTTGCCTCAACACTACTGCAACCTAACGTCACCTGTATGCAACGATCTTGCATAAGCTTACTAAGAAGCTTAGAGGGTGGTGTGTGTGCGTGCAATGCATGTGTCAAGCAAACAAATATCAGAGTAAGTGAAAATACTAGCAAGTCCATGAATGATGTCAGCCATACCAAAGCTATACAATGTAATATATAGTAAGTTAAATGTCATATGATGAGGATGCAATATAATATGTAAATCCTAAAAGTTCATAAATACAATTAGTCATATCCAGGCTATGTGATGCAAAAGAAAAAACCAAGCTGGTGTGTGTAGTTGGGATGATAGTACGTAGTATCGCAAGCTGTGGGGTTCATCACAAGGGGCTTTTATGTAAATTAGTTCCATACCTGAATTTGGATAGCTAGACTCAACGGGGTAAACTCCTAATCTTAGGTTAGTTACACACCTAACCGAAATCATGGCCATTGTTAATGTACACATAATGATTTAGTTACGCGCCACCAGCCCGAGTGGATAGTGAATGAATGAATGAATGGGTCAAATGTTGAACGTGTAACCCCATACTTAGTACGTCCACATTTCAATACAGCTCATCTCTGGGATATCACTGGGGTCTAGTACACTCCACACTAGTTGCTTCCTCACTAACTACACGACCAAGTGAGTAGAAAAGACCTCACTACTCACCTAGCCAGTAGTATGACAATACCTACCTGGCTCGTCGATAGTGGAACCATTTACGAGCTGGTCAAACTCAGCCTAGCTTACAGCCACCTACCCTTAGGCGGATAAGGCCACATCTCCTTCCAACCGACCACGATCAGTGGGAGGCGTTACCTACTGGTATTCGACACTAATGCTCATGTTATCCACCCGGTCTCGATGTTGGAGCATCCTCTAGTACCTAGAGGGTTTAAGGACTTTCACCTACAGACATATTAAATGCCTATGTATTAAAACCAAACATTTCTAGTATCCCATATGATCATTCACGATATGCCTGTGGAGGCCACAACCTTGATGTCGTTAGGGCGCAAAGTGATCATGCCACACAAAATGTGAGATGCATAAATCATATCATCTAGTCATGCATTGAACCTACACATACCGCTCGATCATGTGGGTCAATCCGTTTCACAAGGAGTCCCCTAAATGTCTCAGCCCAATGGCAAATGCTATGATCAATCATTCCTCACAACGTGCAAACAAATGATGCGCATGGGCATATGTCGTGATGTTATACTAAGCATGTTCTCAGATGTATAGCAGACAACAATAGACCACAATCAGCCTTAACCGGTATATCACATACAAAAAGTAGGAGCTAAACGACATACCCCTTCTACTTCTATAGGAGTCCAGGTGGTATGTCCCACATTATACTAACATTTACCTCCCAAGGTACTACTATATCATATATGCCAAGTGGGGTCCACTGAAAGAACGGTGGATCTAACCCATACATTAAGGTAGTCTCCACATAGTGGATATAACAAATTTGGTATCACATCTTCTTCCATCTATGGTAAGAGGTGATTATGTACTTCTCCTATAGATAATGGATGTCCTATGCGTCATACTTACACCAAGAATGGGCCTCATGACGTGTCTAATGGCTATACAATAAGGTGAGTTAAGAAGGTAAAACTATGTACAACAAGTGGGCTTTCTCACCCTCCCTTATTACGCAATAAACTGAGCCTTCCTATGGGTCCCGATCCGTACACAAGATGGGCTCCAAGGTTTGGATAATTTCTATGAGGCATGGTGGAAAGCACCATCATCAATGGGGGCCCAATGGTTTGGGTTAGCCTAATGGGTATCACTAACATCGATGGAGACCCAACGGTTTGGGTTAGCCCAATAAGGTAAGGGTGGAAATGGGCTTAACAATAGGCCCTAGGGAGGTTTATAACGGTAGACATTTAACAACCATTGTCTCCTAGTGTGTGGTCCACTTGTGATTGGAATCTAAGTCACAATGGGGGCCTCGGCCCTCTAAATATCTAGAAAATGGATGGACAGTGGATGCACATCACTCACACATGGTGGGCATCACAAGGCAAACCCTTATTGGGCATATAACATATACATCATGTGAGCCTCTCAGGGCAACCCACGACCCTATAATGGATGAACAATGTGTATACAACACACGCATCATGGTGGCCTCACAAAGTAGCTCATGGTTGGGTATATAACCTGTAAATCGAGGTGGGCCGCTCAAGGAAATGGGGCCCATGGTCTTAAAATGAATGGACAGGGTGTGTAGCACATACATTAAGGTGGGGGGACAAGGCACTAATGGGCACCACACACACTGGACGACATGGATATAAAATACATATAGCAGGTGAGCTGTTTGGTGAATGGCCAGCCCACCAGTGGCTGGGCCTGCTAGGACATCCTATTGATGGATGACCTAGATAAAACACATACATGGTAGGTTTACACATCACAATGGGCCTCACACATGCAGATGGGCACCACTAGATAGATGGTGTGGATATAATACATACAACAGGATGGGCCTGCTGCTGGACGGTCAATCCAGTAGCGTTCCAACCCCTACTGGCGTCCAAACAGAGGGACGACATGGGGGTGGAACACATACATGGTGGGTCCCATTGGATGTGGGCCACCTAGGGAGTGAGCTAGCCATTGGGCCTCCCACAAACATCACAGTGGGCCTAAGGAGGATACAAATGGTGCGCGTCAGCCCACTGTAGTCCAGCAACGTGGGTTATGGGCCAACAACGGTCAGCAAGGTGGTCTGCCTGCCGGATGGTGTGGATAAAATGCATACATCAAGGTCTGTTCCACATGTATGTGGCCCACCAACTCCATGATCAAGCTGATATTAGTGTTTTCCTTTCAACCAAGCCTGTATGACCGACCGGTCATGCAGGCCCCAAGAACGGCAGCAAGGTGGGCCCCAGCTCATTGGATGAATGGTATGGATAGAATACACATCATGGTGGGGTCCACGGAAGGGTGGGCCACCCAATCCCAAATCAAGTTAATATTTGTGTTTTTCCTCCAGACCGGCTGCCCACAACAGTCAGCAGGGTGGACTGTCGAGTAGTGGCAGCAGGGTGAGCCCCAATTTGGACAGTAGGGGCGTCCACAAATGGGACAGAATGGGTAAAATACATGCTCATCATGGGTGGGCCATCAACAGGGAAAGAGAGAGATAGAGAGAGAGAGAGAGAGAGAGAGAGAGAGAGAGAGACATGTGGGGGAAGGGAGCTCCACCACTATGAGCTCCCTTTGAGCTATAATACATACATCAAGATGGGTCCCAAAACATATGAGCCCTCAAATAAGGAAATCAAGGTGGAGATACCATCCCCACCACAAATTCAAGGTTTAGATGACCTCTTGCAAGATGGACATCAAATAAAACATCATGGTGGGGTCCATGGAGAATGACCCATCATGGATTACATATACATATTATGGTGGGCCATTGGCCGCACCTTGGGTCCAAAACGGGATCCCTACCATTAACCGGTAGGCCCCACTTATCCCATGAATCACAAACAAAGATCTAACCCTAAACACACCCACCTATAGCTCTTCTTCTTGGTTCCTTGAAATCCTTAGCTCCTAAGCTTCCATTTTAATGGTGGATGATGAAGATTGGATGGTTGGATGGTGAGATTAGGTGGTAGGGAGATGGGTCTTACTTGGGTCTTCTTTTCTTTCCCTGGGATTTCTTCTCTTAGTTGCTAGGGAATGGAGAGAGAAATGAGATGAGACAGAGTGAAATGAGAGTGAGGAGTGCTATGTAAGAAGAGATGGGATGGTAGGTATTGTTGTGTAAGAGGAGTGACATGAACGCATGGGTCAAGTTGACTTTTGGGATAAGAGGGGATGGGTTGCTTGTCTTAGTGTGAAGAAAGGCATTGGATAATCATGGGTTGTACTTGACTAGTTAATGTGAAAGGATGGACAAAGATTCCTTTCTCGAGATTCGTAACATGTGTTGTTTCCTTGAAATATACGTGGGCCAACTACTCCTAGCCTAGGTATCTCATTAGTGTGTAAGACGTGGCGTTGGAACCACGGTAATGGTGCAGTCGCAAGGGTATAATTTTTGGGGTCGAGTCGACTCAGATCTTCGGGATGCGACTTAAGGTAGTGCACATTCACTGTCTACAAGTCATGGGTCATCGGACTTCGACGGGGAAGATCACAGGAGTTGGACGGAAGGTACGGTACAAGGATACAGGTCTTATAACTCTCTCCTCCTAATAAAATTTTTATCCTCAAAATTTACACTATAACGCAACTAAACAGAGGTCATAACGAAAGGGAAGAGAAATCATAGCATCATATATAATCAGAGACATAATACAAAATATAATCAAACATCGAAGAGATGGGGATAACTCTCGCGAATCTCAACCTCTCTCTCCCAAGATGCCTCATTTATACTATGATGACCCCACTGAACCTTGGATCCCGATTAGAAACGATCGAAACTGGGATATTATGCAGCCTCACAATCTCATCAATGACTAATCTAATAAGACGATCCTAAGGCCTGGTTGCATGAATCATCGATGACACCTCGTGATGCCTGAGGATCCTACTTGGTGACATAAAATTTGACCTGGGTTTGTTGGGGAGGTGTATGTCCCCTCTGTGGTTGTCGTTACTGCTGCTATTGCTGTAGAGGCTGCTAAGGTACTCTCGGCTACTGATGTGGGGTTGGTGGCCTATATTGCTGTCATTGGGGTCTCGGTAGCTGATGTGGCTACTACGGATGGGGACGCTCATACCTACGATGCCTCGTCCCACTGTATCCATAACAAACACATGTGAACGGTCTCAGTGGTGGTGCTGGAGGTCCTGCTGGTACTCGAAAGGATGGATGGTTCTTGTGCCTCTGCGGCAGTCGCTGCTACTACAAGGAGCCTTCGGAGGGGACCTTCCTCTTCTAGTCTCCTCTCTAATCACGAATCCGCTGCGCATCAACCCCATTTACTTCATAAATCTGGGCCGACTCTATGACCTCCTTAAATGTTGGGAGCATGTGTCCAACGACACGACTCTGGAGGCTAAGGTGCAAGCCGTTCTTGAAACGGCGGGTCTTCCACCCCTCATCATTTACAAGATACATCACGAATCTCGACAGCGCGATGAAATGGACCTCATAGTGGGACATCGACATGTCCCCCTGTACAAAAGTCTTTAACTCAAGCGCACGCTACTGACGAACATGATCAGGGAAGAACTTCCAGTCAAACCGGTTAACAAAACCCCCCCAAGTCCACTCAAACTCGACCCCCGCTGCTCGGCCTCACCCTGAAGAAGAAACACAGTCGACGGAACCCGCTGCTGAGTCGTGCACCTCATAGTATCAAAAAATCTTCTCCACCTCGGATCTCCATTGCTTCGCTACCGTCAGGTCGGGCTCTCCCTGAAAACGCGGGGGATTAAGTCGTGTAAAGTCTCTTAGAAGGGAGCTCGCATGCTCTTGCTTAGTCTGGGCTGGTGTAGTAGTGGGTTGCCTACCCTGCCTCTGAAGAATATCAGTCATCACCTGCAACATCTGCTGAAGCTGATCCGCACTCACAGATATAATCGAGGCTGCACTGGTCTCAGACATGGGAATGGTAGCTGCTTAGCGCGCTCTCTTAGGCAGTATGTCCTATATGAAGGAACAAGGGACCTCTTAGCCTTGAGCACTCTCGAATGCACACATGATATGGGACTATATCAGAAAGTTTCTAAGTTATTCAAAATCGGGGGACCTAATCATTCTAAGTTCACAACAATTATACAGTGAAGGGTAGCTATCAACAGATATGTGATGTTATCTTAAGGTATTCTCAAGCTATGCTCTGATACCGACCTTTATCATGTCCCAAACTCGAAAACTAGGCTCATAAAAATCTCGATCGCCGAATTTATCACCGGCAGCCTCTGTAGTACCTCATTCTTTGTAAAGCCCGTATCACAACTTGTACCATTCCTTAGGCTTCCGCGGTCCTCCCGGTCAAATTTTAGTAACCTGCGATCTGTAACTAGCATTTATGCGTAACCCTGAGTTGTATCCCATATTCTAGAGTCGGCTCGACCCGAGACTTGTACCCTAGCGACCGCACCATCGTCGTGGTTCCGACGTCGTGTATTACGCACCGAGGCGATACCCGGGCCAGGAGATGTGAGCCCGCGATCAGTTCGAGAAAACACCACGCATTTGCGATCCCAAGAGAATCTATATAATATATCAAATCAATCCCATTAATAACCTCTCATGTCAAGCATAAAACCCCATCCCCAAGAAACCTCAAAGTCAAAGCAACCCATCCCTTAAATGTCAAAGTACACATCACCCATCACTCACCTTTTCACCAATCACACCTGTCCCTCTCTCTTACAACCTCTCTCTCTCATCCCTCTCTCTCCCATTCTCCCAAGCAAGAGAGAACAATCGTCCATGGCTTCCCAAGGGAGAGGAGAGAAGCTAGTGTGGCCCACCTTCCTACCTCTAATCTCCACCACCCAATGATCATCTCCACCATTGAAATGCATCCCTTAGAGCTCTAGGATGCGTTGATCGAAGAAGCGGTCCAAGAAGATCAAAGGTGAGTGCTTTATAGGCTAGATTTTCATATTTTTATGATGGACCAAGTGAGGCCTACTGATTGATGGTATGGATCTCACTTTGGACCCTAGGTGTGGCCGATGGCCCACCTTGATTCTCATAATCATTCCATGATGGGGCCATTCTCCATGGACCCCATCATGATGTATATTTTCCATGCATGGATAGGGTCATCTAGACCTTCCATTTTAGTGGAGAAGTAATCTCCATCATTGTTTTTTGATTTGGTGGGCCCACATATATTGGGACCCACTTGATGTATGATTGAATATAAGGGAGGGCTCATAGTGGCAGAGCCCTCCATCATCACGTGTGTCTCACACATACTCTCTCTCTCTCCCTCTCCTTTTCATTTGTTCTTATTGTATGTGATGATATGGCCATGTGGCCCACCCGGATGGACCCCACCATGAAGCGTGTATTTTATCCAAACCATCTGTAGGTGGGGCCCACTTTATATATGTGTTGTATCCACGCCACTCACCATTTGGTAGCCCACCTAAGCAGGGCCCACCTTAAACATGTGTGCGCCCAAACCGTCCAGCGTCCAGGGACGCTGGATGTGAAATGAGAACAAAAATATCAGCTTGGTTCAAGCTTTGGGGTGGGTTGCTCATGCAAGCCGCACCTTGATGTATGAGACTAATCCACACCATCCATTCCATTCCCCAGCTCATTTTAGGCATTGAGCCAAAAAAATGAAGTTAATCCGATGTTCTGGCAGGCCATAACATAGAAAATAATGTTTTTACCATTGAAATCCACCCTGATGTTTTTGTACTCCAAAATATGTCAAATATTGCGCTTGATGGGTCTATCTTGGGCCATAAAACCGAATGGCTGGGTCGGATTATCCAGATGCAGGCCCCACCTAGGAAAAACCTTAAAAAATGATAATATATGCAGTGGCTACTGCTGACGCTGCAGCAGGACGCTGCTGCGTTGGTGGCGGGCAGGGACCACGGGTCCCAACCGTGGGCTCCACCATGATGCGTGTGAACATCAACACCATGCATTTTGATGGGCCCCTTAGGGTAGTGGGCCACCCCCAAAAATCAGCCGTATGTGGTTCTCAAGTGGCCCACATCATAGGAAACAGTGTGATTGAACGGCTGCCATTGAAACCCTTTTTAGGTTGACAGAAGTTTTGGATCATTATGAAATTTGTTTTTCCTCTGCATCCAGGTCTGCGTGATCTTCTCAACAGATTGGACAGTAGGTAAACATTATGGTGGGCCCCACGTGGCACCCACCTTGATGTATTTATTTTATTTCCACGCCGTCCATCAGCATTTTTTCAATGCCGTCCATCCAAATGTCTAGCGTCTGGACGGTGGACATGCTGGGTTGGCCTGGATATATATATATATTATAATATATATAACGTATATTATATTATATATAATATATTATAGTATAATATATATATTAAAAAATATAGTATGGTGGGCCCCACATGGGGACTCACCTATTTTGAGATAAGGTAGGCTAACATATCAGACGTCAGCCAATTAGGTGGATCCCTCATATAAACTGTCCATCCCTTTGGCGATCCGTCTTAGGTGGGCCACGTGCGTGGACCCCACCATATATATGTTGTATGTGCAGGCCGTCCATCCATGGGATGGTGAGACCCATTAGACGTGTCTCACTATGACCGTCCAGATTCAGTAGGACCTGCCATGATATATGTGTTGTTACCACACCATTTAGCCATAGATGGTGGGCTTACTTGTCGTGCAAATGCAGGGCCCACTTACTGTTGACCTGGGCCCACCTGAACTGTTCAGGCTCATCATGATGTGTATATTGTCTCCATGTTGTCCAGCTAAGGCCCATTGTGCAGGGCTACCCTGATGAATATATGTGTTGCCCATCCATTTTGGCTGGACCATGGGCTACCCCATCAGGTCCATTGTTGTTTATGAGGACCACCTGTTGTGTATGAGGCCCATTATGATGTATGAGAGGCCCATTGGCACAACCGAATTTGATATATATGAGGCCCATTGGTGCGGCTCGATTTGATATACATGAGGCCCATTCGCACGGCCCGATTTAATATACATGAGGCCCATTGGCGCTACCCGATTTGATATAGATGAGGCCCATTGATGCGGCCTGATTTGATATACACGAATCCCATTGGTACAACCCATCATGATGTATTTTGACCCATGGGTGTGGCCTGCCCATTTGTATTGTTAAGCCCATGTAATGAGGCCCACTCGATATATGAGGCCTAGTATTGAGGCCCGTGCGATAAGGCTTATATGATATATTTGAGGCCCAGGTGCAAGGCCCACCTGTTGTGTATTTGATGCCCGATGTGATTATGTTGGCCCATATGACGAGGCCGATGTGACGTAAATGAGGCCCATCGTGATTATATGTGAGGCCATGCGCTCACTATATGTTTGGCCCTATATAGGTCACTCCTTGGGAGCAATGTTGGTTAGATGTCCACATTGATGGGCAATGACGGTTAGATGTCCTTATTGTGACCTTCCCTTAGGCCTTGTTAGGCCCATTCTCTTTATGGGTTAACTCAAATAAGTGGACCCCATTATCCATAGACGGATAACTCCATGCTATCAGATTTGATATAACCACGACCGAGAGCCGATCTTTACGTTATGGTTGATTGGTTGTCCATCTGTGGACCCCACCATGTTTATATATGCTGGTTGTCGTTACTGATTATCAATGTTAATCGTCGGTGCTGATTATCGATGTTGATTATCGGTACTGATTATCAAGGCCGATTCCGATTGTCGAGGCCGAGTATCGAGGCCGATTTCGATTGTTAAGGCTGATTTCAATTGTTGAGGCCGATTTCGATTGTTGAGGCCAATTGTCGAGACCTATATGATGTATATGCGACCCGTAGTTAGGGCCCATTGCGATGTATTTGAGGCCCATGGGCAAGGCCTATTGGGATGTATTCATGGCCCATGGATGAGGCCCATTGTGATGTATTTGTGGCCTATGGGCAAGGCCCATTGTGACATGTATTAGGCCCATGATGCATGACTCATGTGATGTAATCGAGACCCACGTGTAGGGCCCACATGTCATGTATTTGAGGCTCATAAGCAGGGCCCACCTGTTGTGTATATGTGGCCCTTGAGTAAGGCCTATTGTGTTGTATATTAGGCCTTTTTGTGAGGCCATGGGCCATTATAAGTTTCGCTCTATGTGGGCCATTCCTTAGGGGCAATGTTGGTTAAATGTCCACGTTGTCGAAGCCGATTGTTAATGCCGGTTATTGATACTAATTATCAGTATGTGATAGCATAGCATCATGATACATGCCCATACGCATCATCTGCATGTTTATTATGAGATATGATTGACTATTGCATATGCCATAGTGCCGGTTGTTATTGAAACTCCCTAATAGGTGGAGTTGCCCCACATGCGCACGCTGTATGCACAGGTTCGATGCAGGACTGGATGGTATGACTCATGCATCTCGCATTTTGTGATATGACCACCGTACGCCCTAACGACATCAGGGTTGTAGCCTTCACAGGCATATCGTGGATGGCTAGATGGGACACCAAAAATCTGTTCTACATGGGGTGTTATAGATATCCTTGGGTGAAAGTCCCCGAACCCTCTTGGTTCCAAAGGTTGCTCCAACATCTAGGTCGAGTGAATGCATGAGCGCATGAGGGCCATATACCATTAGGCCGCATCTCCCACTGTGTCGTGGTCGGTTGGAAGGGGTTACGGCCTTACCTGTCCGAGAGGAGGGGGCAATGCTAGGCTGAGTTTGACTAGCTCGAGGAATGGGTCCCCTATCGATGAGCTAGGCCCGATATTAGTAGGCGGATAGTGAGGTCTCTTCCACTTACCTTGTTATGCTCGATGAGGTGACAATCTGTTTTTGAGTGTAATAGACCCTGGTGATTTTTCAGAGAGGAACTGTACTAATATGTGGACTTATTAATTAGGAGTTGCATACTCATGTATTCATTTTATTCATTATCCACTCAAGCTGGTGGTGCACAATTAATTATTGTGTACCTTCGCATAGCCAGGATTTTGGTTGGGCACGCGACTAAACTGAGACCAGGAGTTTACCACAATGAGTCTGACTATCCGAATTTAGGTATGGGACTGGTTTGGATAGAAGTCCCTTGTGATGGACCACGTAGCCTGCGATACTACGTACTATCATCCCGACCTCACACTCTAGCTTAGTCATTCATTCACATCGCATATTGCATCCGCATGCATATGACATGTTGGGTTGTTATGTTTTCTATACTTATGGCTTAAACGGAGTTGACAAGATTTACATATTGTATTGTACCCTCGACATCTAATATTTGACTCTTTATGACTCCTCATTTGCATAGTTGATCTGTATCGCGTACTCTGATATCGTATGATTCATGAACTTGTCAGTAATTTCTGCTTACTCTGATATTGTATGATTTATAGACTTGTAGTATTTTCGCTTACTCTGATATCGTGTGATTCATGATCTTGTCAGTAATTTCAATATTATATGGTTAAGGCATTATATTGAGTACTTGACACTTATCTTGTACACACACTTACACCACCCTCTAAGCTTTCTATAAGCTTATACACAATAGATGCGTGTAGGTGATGTTAGGTTGCAGCAGCATTGGGTTTAGAGCGTGCGGTGATCTTCTGGAGGTTTGATTTTGTCACATGTATTTCCCTTTCAGCACTATATTTGAATGTTTATATTAGCAGATATGTGACAATGATGTTGCCTTTATGATTTGGGTATAGTTGTGGTTATGCTTCTTACGAGTTAAATGTACATTGAAAAATTCTCCTTCTAGGATCTAAGGATCAGAATCTGGCGTATAGACGCTGAGAGTCGAGAATGGGGTACTATGGAGGCTGTTGGCACCAGATTTCATGATCAGAAATTTTATGAGCCCGATTTCCAAGTTTGGGGCATGACAGAAGTTGGTATCAGAGCATAACTTGGGAATACCTAAAGATAACATCACAGATCTGCTGATAGCTACCTTATACTGTATGATTGTTACAAACTTAGAATGATTAGATCCCTATATTTGAATAACTTAGAAACTTTCTGATATAGCTCCCTATCGCGTGTGCATTCGAGAGTGCCCAAGGATGATAGGCCCTTGTTCCTTCCTATAGGACATGGCACCCAAGAGAGTGACCCGAACGACGTCTGTTTCCCCGTCTGAGATTCCTGTTACCCCATCAGAGACTTCTACACCCCCATCCGAGTCTAGCATAGCACCGACCGTGTCTATAAGTGCGGATCAGCTACAACAGATGTTGCAAGCAATGACCGCCATTCTTCAGAGAGGAGGCTGGAAGAGGTGGGCCCCCTCCAGTAGTTCCCAGCAACATTGACGGCTACAAAGGCACAGGAACCATCCATCCTTCCAAGCATTTGCACCACCTATACATCAGTCCTCAAGTGTATGCTTCAGATGTGGTGAGGCGGGGCACCGCTTCTAGGAGTGCCCCCACCCTCGGCAGCCCTTGCCACCCAGACCATTCTCTAGTGGTTGCTTTAGGTGCGATGGGATGGGGCATCATAGGAATGAGTGTCCCCATCCTCAGCAGCAGTAGCGACGACAGTATCTGCTGCTGAGACCCCAGCAGCGGCAGCAGCTGTAGCAAGAGGATCCTTAGACATCAAGAGGAGGAGTCGACGATTCGTGTGACTTGGCCCCTGCATCGTGTTCCTAGATTGTTCATGAATGAGGCGTCTTGGGAGTTAGAGCTTGAGATTCGTGGGCATTATCCCCATCTCTTAGGTGTTTGATTATGTTGGTATGTTGTGTTCTGATTATATAAATATATATATATATATATGTGGTGTGGTTTTCCCTCCCTTGGTAAGCTCTGTATTGGTTATGTTGTGGTTTAAATTTTGAGGATGAAATTTTTATTTTGAAGGGGAGAGCTGTAAGGCCCGTATTACAACATGTACCATTCCTTAGGCTTCCGCGGTCCTCCCAGTTGAATTTCGACAACCCGTGATCTGTAACTGGCATTTGTGAGTAACCCTAAGTCGTATCCCATATTCCAGAGTCGGCTCGACTTGAGTTTTGTACCCTAGCGACCATGCCATCGCCGCGGTTCTGACATCGCGTATTACGCACCGAGGCGATACCTGGGCCAAGAGATGTGGGCCCGCGATCAGTTCGAGAAAACGCCATGCATTTGCAATCCCAAGAGAATCTCTACAGCATGTCAAATCAATCACATCAATCACCTCTCATGTCAAGTACAAAACCCCATCCCCAAGCAACCCCAAAGTCAAAGTAACGCATCCCTCACATGATAAAGTACACATCACCCATCACTCACCTTTTCACCCATCACACCCATCCCTCTCTCTTACAACCTCTCTCTCTCATCCCTCTCTCTCCCATTCTTCCAAGCAAGAGAGAACAATCGTCCATGGCTTCCCAAGGGAGAGGAGAGAAGCTAGTGTAGCCCACCTTCCTACCACCCATCTCCACCACCCAATGATCATCTCCACCGTTGAAATGCATCCCTTGGAGCTCTAGGATGTGTTGATGGAAGAAGAGGTCCAAGAAGATCAAAGGTGGGTGCCTTATAGGCTAGATTTTCATGTTTTGATGATGGGCCAAGTGAGGCCTACCAATTGATGGTATGGATCTCACTTTAGACCCTAGGTGTGGCCGATGGCCCACCTTGATTCTCATAATCATTCCATGATGGGGCCATTCTCCATGGACCCCATCATGATGTTTATTTTTCATGTATGGATAGGGTCATCTAGACCTTTTATTTTGGTGGAGAAGTAATCTCCACTGTTGATTTTTGATTTGGTGGGCCCACATGTATTGGGACCCACTTGATGTATGATTGAATGCAAGGGAGGGTTCATAGTGGCGGAGCCCTCCATCATTACGTGTGTCTCACTCTCTCTCTCTCTCTCCCTCTCCTTTTCATTTGTTCCTATTGTATGTGATGATATAGCCATGTGGCCCACCTGGATGGACCCCACCATGAAGCATGTATTTTATCCAAACCATCTGTAGGTGGGGCCCACTTTATATATGTGTTGCATCCACACCATCCACCATTTGGTGGCCCACCTTAAACATGTGTGTGCCCAAACCATCCAGCGTCCAGGGACGCTGGACGTGAAATGAGAATAAAAATATCAACTTGGTTCAAGCTTTGGGGTGGGCTGCTCATGCAGGCCCCACCTTGATGTATGAGACTAATCCACATCGTTCATTCCATTCCCCAGCTCATTTTAGGCATTGAGCCAAAAAATGAAGTTAATCCGATGTTCTGGCGGGCCATAGCATAGAAAATAATGTTTTTACCGTTGAAATCCATCTTGATGTTTCTGTACTCCAAAATATGTCGAATATTGGGCTTGATGAGTCTGTCTTGGGCCATAAAACCCAATGGCCAGGTCGGATTCTCCAGATGCAGGCCCCACCTAGGAAAAACCTAAAAAAGCTCATTTTTTTAAAAAATGATAATATATGCAGCGCCTACTGTGCTGACTCTGCAGCAGGACGCTGCTGTGTTTGCAGGCGGGCAGGGACCATGGGTCCCAACTTTGGGCCCCACCGTGATGCGTGTGAACATCAACACCATGCATTTTGATGGGCCTCTTAGGGCAGTGGGCCACCCCTAAAAATCAGTCGTATGTGGTGCTCAGGTGGCCCACATCATAAGAAACAGTGTGATTGAACGACTGCCATTGAAACCCTTTTTGGGTTGACAGAAGTTTTGGATCGTTATGAAATTTGTTTTTCCTCTTTATCCGGGTCTGCGTGACCTTCTCAACAGATTGGACGGTAGGTAAACGTTATGGTGGGCCCCACATGGGACCCACCTTGATGTATTTATTTTATTTTCATGCCGTCCATCAACATTTTATCAACACCGTCCATCCATACGTCCAGCGTCTGGATGCTGGACACACTGGGATGGCCTGTATATATATATACATATATATATATATATATATATATATTATAAAATATAGCATGGTGAGCCCCACATGGGGACCCACCTGTTTTGAGATAAGGTGGGCTAACATATCAGACATTAGCCAGTTAGGTGGACCCCTCATATAAACTGTCCATCACTTTGGCCAGCCATCTTAGGTGGGCCACGTGCATGGACCCCATCATATATATGTTGTATGTGCAGGCCGTCCATCCATTGAATGGTGAGACCCATTAGACGTGTCTCACTATGACCGCCCAGATTCAGTAGGACCTGCCATGATATATGTGTTGTTACCACACCATTTAGCCATGGATGGTAAGCTTGCCTGTCGTGCAAATGCAGGGCCCACTTACTGTTGACCTGGGCCCACCTGAATTGTTCGGGCTCACCATGATGTGTACATTGTCTCCATGTCGTCCAGCTAAGGCCCATTGTGCAGGGCTACCCTGATGAATATATGTGTTGCCCATCCGTTTTGGGTGGACCATGAGTTGCCCCATCAGGTCCATTGTTGTTTATGAGGACCACCTGTTGTGTATGAGGCCCATTATGATGTATGAGAGGCCCATTGGTGTGGCCCAATTTGATATATACGAGGCCCATTGGTGCGGCTCGATTTGATATACATGAGGACCATTGGCGCGGCCCGATTTGATATACATTAGGCCCATTGGCGCGACCCGATTTGATATAGATGAGGCCTATTGGTGCGGCCCGATTTGATATACACGAATCCCATTGGTGCAACCCATCATGATGTATTTTGACTCATGGGTGTGGCCTGCTCATTTGTATTATTAAGCCCATGTAATGAGGCCCACTCGATATATGAGGCCTAGTATTGAGGCCCGTGCGATGAGGCTCATATGATATATTTGAGGCCCAGGTGCAAGGCCCACCTGTTGTGTGTTTGAGGCCCGATGTGATGTATGTTGGCCCATATGACGAGGTCGATGTGACATAAATGAGGCTCATCATGATTGTATGTGAGGCCATGGGCCCACTATATGTTTAGCCCTATGTAGGTCACTCGGGAGAAATGTTGGTTAGATGTCCACATTGATGGGCAATGATGGTTAGATGTCCTCATTGTGACCTTCCCTTAGGCCTTGTTAGGCTCATTCTCTTCATGGGTTAACCTAAATAAGTGGGCCCCATTCTTCATAGACTGATAGCTTCGTGCTATCGGATTTGATCTAACCATGGCCGAGAGTCGATCTTTACATTATGGTTGATTGATTGTCCATCTATGGACCCCAATTTGTTTACATATGCTGGTTGTTGGTGCCGATTATCGATGCTGATCGTCGGTGCTGATTATCGATGTTGATTATCGGTACCGATTATCGAGGCCGAATCCAATTGTTGAGGCTAATTCCGATTGTTGAGGTCGATTTCAATTGTTGAGGACAATTTCGATTGCCAAGGCCGATTGTCAAGACCTATATGATGTATATGTGACCCATAGTTGGGGCCCATTGCGATGTATTTGAGGCCCATGGGCAAGGCCTATTGTGATGTATTCATGGCCTATGGGCAAGGCCCATTGTGATGTATTTGTGGCCTATGGGCAAGGCCCATTATGACATGTATTAGGCCCATGATGCATGACCCATGTGATGTATTCAAGACCCATGTGTACGGCCCGCATGTCATGTATTTGAGGCCCATGAGTAGGGCCCACCTGTTGTGTATATGTGGCTCTTGAGTAAGGTCCATTGTGTTATATATTAGGCCTTTGTATGAGGCCGTAGGCTTATTATATGTTTGGCTCTATGTGGGCCATTCCTTAAGGGCAATGTTGATTAAATGTCCACGTTATCGAAGCCGATTGTTGATGCCAGTTATTGATACCCATTATGAGTATGTGACAACATAGCATCATGATACATGCCCATACGCATCATCTGTATGTTTATTATGGGATATGATTGACCATTGCATATGCCCAAGTGCCAGTTGTTAATGAGACTCCTTAATAAGCGGAGTTACCCCACATGAGCACGCAGTATGCGCAGGTTTGATGCATGACTAGATGGTATGACTTATGCATTTAGCATTTTGTGATATGACCACTGTATGCCCTAGCGACATCAGGGCCGTAGCCTCCACAGGCATATCGTGGATGGCCAGATGGGACACCAAAAATTTGTTCTACATGGGGTGCTATAGATATCTTTGGATGAAAGTCCCAGAACCCTCTTGGTTTTAGAGGTTGCTCTAACATCTAGACTAAGTGAATGCATAAGCGCATGAGGGCCGTATACCATTAGGCCTCGTCTCCCACTGTGTCGTGATCGGTTGGAAGGGGGTATGGCCTTACCTGCCCAAGAGGAGGGGCCAATGTTAGGCTGAGTCTGACCAGCTCGAGGAATGGGTCCGCTATCGATAAGCCAGGCCCGATATTGGCAAGCAGATAGTGAGGTCTCTTCCACTCACCTTGTTGCGCGCGATGGGGTGACAATCTGGTTTGGAGTGTAATAGACCCCGGTGATTTTCCAGAGAGGAACCATACAGATATGTGGACTTATTGAGTAGGAATTGTATACTCATGTATTCATTTCATTCACTATCCACTCGGGCTAGTGGTGTGCAACTAATTGTTGTGTACCTTTACATAGCCAGGATTTTGGTTAGGCGCTCGACTAACCTGAGACTAGGAGTTTACCACATTGAGTCTGACTATCCAAATTTAGGTATGGGACTGGTTTGGATAGAATTCCCTTGTGATGGACCACGTAGCCTGCGATACTACGTACTATCATCCCGACCTCACACTCTAGCTTAGTCATTCATTCACATCGCATATTGCATCCGCATGCATATGACATGTTGGGTTGTTATGTTTTCTATACTTATGGCCTAAACGGAGTTGACAAGATTTACATATTGTATTGTACCCTCGACATCTAATATTTGACTCTTTATGACTCCTCATTTGCATAGTTGATCTGTATCGCGTACTCTGATATCGTATGATTCATGAACTTGTCAGTAATTTCTGCTTACTCTGATATTGTATGATTTATAGACTTGTAGTATTTTCGCTTACTCTGATATCGTGTGATTCATGATCTTGTCAGTAATTTCAATATTATATGATTAAGGCATTATATTGAGTACTTGACACTTATCTTGTACACACACTTACACCACCCTCTAAGCTTTCTATAAGCTTATGCATGATAGATGTGTGCAGGTGATGTTAGGTTGCAGCAGCATTGGGTTTAGAGCGTGCGGCGATCTTCTGGAGCTTTGATTTTGTCATATGTATTTCTGTTTTAGCACTGTATTTTAATGTTTATATTAGCGGATATGTGACGATGATGTTACCTTTGTGATTTGGGTATACTTGTGGTTATGCTTCTTATGAGTTAAATGTACATTGAAAAATCCTCCTTGTAGGATCCCAGGATCGGAATTTGGCGTATGGACGCTGGGAGCCGAGAATGGGGTACTACGGAGGTTGTCGGCACCGGATTCGGCGATCGAAATTTTGTGATCCCGGTTTCCGAGTTTGGGGCGTGACATTCTTGGCTCCTGGCACCCATATGCCAGATTCCAATCCTGAAATCCTACAAAGAGGATTTCCAATATAATTATATATATATATATATATATATATATATATATATATATATATATATATAAAGGAGCATAACCACAAGTGTACCCAAATCATAAGAGCAACATCATTATCATCACATATCCACTAATATAAACAGTTGATTACAATACTGAAAGGGAAATACATATATATAATAAAATCTCCACAAAGTTCGGCCACATGCTCCTACCTCAACGCTACTGCAACCTAACGTCACCTCTACGCAACGGTCGTGCATAAGCTTACTAAGAAGCTCAGTGGGTGGGGCGTGTGTGCGCAATGCATGTGCCAAGCAAACAAATATCAGAGTAAGCGGAAATACTGGCAAGTCCATGAATGATGTCAGCCATACCAAAGCTATACAATATAATACATAGTAAGCCAAATGTCATATGCTGAGGATGCATGACAAAATACAAATCATGACAAGTCCATAAATATAGTTAGTCATATCTAGGCTATGTGATGCAAAAGAAATGACCAAGCTGGTATTTGTAGTTGGGATGATAGTACGTGGTATCGTAAGCTGTGGGGTTCATTACAAGGGGCATCTATCTAAACTAGTCTCATACCTAAATTTGGATAGCTAGACTCAACGTGGTAAACTTCTGATCTCAGGTTAGTTGCGTAATTAATCGAAATCATGGCTATTGCGAAGATACACATAAAGATTTATTTGTGCACCACCAACCCGAGTGGATAGTGAATGAATGAATGAATGAGTCAAATGTTGAATGTACAACCCCATACTCAGTATGTCCACATTTCAGTATAGCTCATCTCTGGGATGTCACCGAGGTTTAATACACTCCATACTGGCTGCCACCTCACTAGTTGCATGACCAAGTTAGTGGAAAAGACCTCACTACCTGCCTAGCCAGTAGTCTGCCAAGACCTGCCCGGCTCTTTGATAGCAGACCCATTTACGAGCTAGTTTAACTCAGCCTAGCCTACATCCCCCTACCATCGGGTGGATAAGGCCACACCCCCTTCCAATCGACCACGATCAGTGGGAGATGCCGCCTACTGGTATTCGATACTCAAGCGCTCATGTTATCCATCCGGTCTTGATGTTGGAGCATCCCCTGATACCAAGAGGGTCTAAGGACTTTCACCCACAGACATACTAAAAGCCCATATGTTAGAACTAAACATTTCTGGTATCTCATCTGGTCATTCACGATATGCCTGTGGAGGCCATAGCCCTGATGTCGCTTGGGCGGAAAGTGATCATGTCATACAAAATGCGAGATGCATAAATCATATCATCCAGTCATGCATCAAACCTACACATATCGCACGATCATGTGGGGCAACTCCATCTCACAAAGAGTCCCCTAAAAGTCTCAGCCCAATACCAAATGTTATGATCAATCATTCCTTACAACATGCATACAAATGATGCATATGGGCATTGCCATGATGTTATACTAAGCATGTTCTCAGATGTATAGAAGACAACAATAGACCACAATCGGCCTTAATCGGTATATCACATACAAAAAGTAGGAGCTAAACGACATGCCCCTTCTACTTCTATAGGAGTCCAGGTGATATGTCCCACATTATACTAACATTATCCTCCAAAGGTATTAGTATAACATATGTCCCAAGATGGGGTCCACTGAAAGAACAATGGATTTAACTCATACATTAAGGTAGTCTCCACATAGTGGATATAACAAATCTGGTATCACATATTCTTCCATCTACGGTAAGAGGTGATGATGTACTTCTCCTGTAGACAACGGATAGCGTAGGCGTCATACTTACACCAAGAATGGACCTCAGAGTGTGTCTGATGGCTATACAACAAGGTGAGTTGAGAGGATAAAACTATGTACAACAAGTGGGCTTTCTCATCCTTCCTTATCATGCAATAAACTGGGCCTTCCTATGGGGCCCGCTCCGTAAACAAGATGGGCTCCAAGGTTTGGATAATTCCTACAAGGCATGGTGGAAAGCACCATCATCAATGGGGGCCCAATGGTTTGGGTTAGCCCAATGGCTATCACTAACATCGATGGGGACCTAACGGTTTGGGTTAGCCCAATAAGGTAAGGGTGGAAATGGACTTAACAATGGGCCCTAAGGAGGTTTACAATGGTGGACATTTATCCACCATTATCTCCTAGTGTACGGTCGACTTGTGATTGGAATCTGAATCACAATGGGCCCTTAGTCCTCCAAATATCTAGAAAACAGATGGACAGCAGGCGCACATCACTCACACATGGTGGGCCTTACAAGGCAACCCCTTATTGGGCGTATAACATATACATTATGGTGGGCCTCTTAGGGTAGCCCACGACCCTATAATGGATGAATACTGTGTACACAACACACACATCATGGTGGCCTCATAAAGTAGCCCATGGTTGGGTGTATAACCTGTAAAATAGGGTGGGCCTCTTAAGGCAATGGGGCTCATTGTCCTAAAATGAATGGACAGGGTTGTAGCACATACATCAAGGTGTGAGAGGAGGGGGGGGGGGGGGGGCACAAGGCATTAATGGGCCCCACACACGCTAGACAATATGGATATAAAATACATACAGTAGGTGGGCTGTTTAGTGAACGGGCAGCCCACTAGTGAATGGGCCTGCTGGGGCATCCTACTAATGGACGGCCTGGATAAAACACTTACATGGTGGGTCTACACATCAAATGGGCCTCACACATGCAAATAGGCCCCACCCGATAGACAGTGTGGATATAATACATACAACAGGATGGACCTATTGCTGGACGGTCAGTCCAACAGCATCCTAACCTCTACCGGCGTCCAAATAGAGGGATGACGTGAGTTGGAACACATACATTGTAAGGCCCGTAACCTAGACCGTACCGTTCCATAGACTCCCGCGATCCTCCTTGTCGAATTTCGGTGACCCTCGACCAGAAATCAGCATTTGTGTGTAATCCAGTCTAGCAGCGTGGGTTATGGGCCCACAGCGGTCAGCAGGGTGGGCTTGCATGCTGGATGGTGTGGATAAAAGGCATACGTCAAGGTGGGGTCCACGTGTGCGTGGCCCACCAGCTCCATGATCAAGCTGATATTGGTGTTTTCCTTTCATCCAGGATTGCATGACCGATGGGCATGAATGCCCCAAGAATGGCAGTAAGGTGGGCCCCGACTCACTGAACAGACGGTGTGGATAAAATACACATCATGGTGGGGTCCACGGAAGGGTGGGCCACCTAATTCGAAATCAAGTTAATATTTGTGCTTTTCCTCTAGACTGGCTGCCCACAACGGTCAGCTGGGTGGATTGCTAAATGGTAGTAGCAAGGTGGGCCTCGATTTGGATAGCAGGTGTCACGCCCCAGACTCGGTGATCGGACTCACAAGGAACCCGATGTAATTACGGTAATAACCGCTTTAATTGAAGTAGGAATATGCCAATATGGCCTAGAGGGGGGTGAATAGGACTTTTTAATATTTTATGAAAATTTAAAATTCTATCACTCTAATCCTAAGAAAATAAGCATGCATTAGAATTTCTTCAGAGTAACTCTAAAGGCTTTCTAAGCCTAATAGAGGATCCAAATATAAAACTACTTGAGAGATAAACAAAATGCAAATCAGTTTATGATGGATGTGACTATGTGTGTGAAATGTGATCTCAGATAATCAATGATGAGGGTGGATTGGAGGATAAACTTCCATGAGAGAAAAGGCTTAAGGTATATGATCTAAGGTTAAACACACAAAAGCACTCTCTATTTTCTCTATCTAACAACCAAGGGCAAGCTCTCATTAAATAGGCAGAAGGTTCCAACAAATATAAAACGGTCACATTTTTAATAGAGTTCAATATCATCAAGCAGGGTCGATATCATCGAGCGTATACTCTCGATAGCATCGACTGGCTGCTCGATGAAACAAACTCAAATGTCAAACGGTTTTAAAAACTTTTGCCAGCTGGTCGAGAAAATCGAACGTGCGTTGATGTAATCGAATTTCAAACTCCGATTTCATTGACATGAGGTTCAATTCCTCGACATTTGAAAATGTGAGAGCACTTGCCTTTGAAATATTTTAAGAAAATGATATGATTGAGCATCACTCGATATCATTGGAATTTGAATATTGATGATATCGAGGGCAGTGTCGATTCATCGATAATTCTAAGGAATTTTTCTATAAGCTGGCTGGACAGTTTGTATACATATTCGATGATATCGACCATGCCTCGATATGATCGATATTTGAATATCGATTTTATCAAGTGACCCTCGATCTGAGAAAAACAACCTGAAAAACTTTGCTGGATAAATGTGTGTCCCAATCCGATATCATCGAAGGGCTTCCGATATCAACGAGATTTGAATTTCGTGGATAAATGTGTGTCCCAATCCGATATCATCGAAGGGCTTCCGATATCAACGAGATTTGAATTTCGAGGAGATCTTCAATATATTGAGGATTACATGATTTGCCTTAGCAGAACTTTGGACACAATAGACCTGATGTCAATTTTATCGAGTCTACTCGATGGAGTCGAGATTCAAATTTGGATGATATCGAACCGTCTATCGATACATCAATAATTTCATCCAAAGATCTTTGTTGTTGTTGGACATCTTATGTCCTCATTTCAATAATATCGAGTGAGCTTCGAGGACATCGACAGCAAGGTTCGATTTCATCGAACCATGTATCGATAAATTGACAAAGGTAAAAAAATTAAAGATTTTTCCTAAAGTTTGGGAAAGTTTTCTAACCTCAAAAACTTAAGGTGTTCTGTTCAATTTTAAGGGTTTTAATTACATGGTGTTTTGGGACATGGGATGTGAGGCTAAGATTTACTTATGGCGAGTTCAGGTACACATCCAGTTAAGGCAGACGTTTGGTCAATCTTCCTATGAGGCTTCTCTGTCTAGCTGACTCAACGATCATGCTAATTGACAAACCAGGGCACTTTCAATCTCCCCCTTTGTTAATTACATGAAAAAGCACCAAAACACCCTAGAACAACTTCTAGACTTACACCTTAAATTGTGTGTACATGAACTTTACACAATTTTACAAAATTATCTAGTGAGCATGCAAACACATTTAGTAGCTACTCCCTCTAACAGTAATCTCCCCCTATCTCCTTGCAGCTGCTCCCCCTAACACCTGCACTATCATTCACAAATAGATACACACAATTTTCCTTCAGGGTGTGGTTTTGTTCTCCTCCTTTTTGTCAGTCATAGGCAAAGGATGATGTAATAGTGGATATTGACTGAAGTTGAAGCATATGGGAGAACCAAGAGTCAGATAGCATAAGCATAATAGATGTACAAGAGTAGCTCATTACAGAAAACATGTATGCATATTAGGGTAAAGAAGAACAGTGTAGTAAGCAAAAAATATTGAGATAAAGATCAAGCACCACATTCATCACACACTACAGTCGATATAAACCAGATAAAACAAGGGAACAGGGAAAAACATTATTTGAAGCAATCCAAAAAAAATTGGCAGTAAGTATATATATATGAAGTATAAATAGCCATAATCAAAACAAATATCCAAAATGAGCACTGCCCAAGGTTGACAGTAGTATAACCTCCATCCCAAACCAAAATAAAAACCAAGCCCATCCATGGGCACCCAAAAGCCAAACACAAGTATCTAGCCCATCCATGGGCATATACATATCCCCAAAAAAACTTGTCAGACTATGCAGGTTAGTAAGCCATCACATACACTCATGTGAGCATAGGGCATTCAAAAAGATACCAATGCCCATACACGGAGATGAGAGTAGAGTGTATGTGACACCTTCTAGATAACGATGCTATGGTGGAAGAGCGGAGGAAGATGGTGTTGTGTCATCGACGACAGGTGATCAAATCTACCAATTGCTGCACGGACTGTTGTACGTTAGACATCATTCTCTCCAAGGCTGAGAACCTCGCATCATGTCTCCCTAGCTTGTCTTCTATCCAAGCTAATCCCCACTGCATCACACCAACCCGATCTTGGTGAAACTTGACACGTTGGGTCGGAGCCGAACCACTCAGATCTGGAGTAGGCTGTGGCTCCACAGGATCTGCACCAGTTGGTGCCGTGCCTTCTCCCATTTCTCCACCTTCATGAATAGCCTCCTCGATTCCTCTTCCACATAGTCGAAAATTTAAGGTCCAATTTTCGTATATTGACCTTGTTGAAGTGTTGGAGAGGACGTTCAGGATCATTTGTTTGAGGAATACCAATTGTATCATAGATTACATGAATGATGTGGGAAAAGGGAAAATATAGGCTCTGGACTGGTGGATGACACTTGCTATTTGGTGAAGGATCAAGGTAGGAAGACAAAGTTTGACTCCGGTGGCAATGCAGTCCATAATCATGGTCATGAACCCAAATCATCAGCGCAATTGGGTCCACGAGGATAAGCATTTGAGCAGAATATCCCATGCAAGATACGATATCGAGGGTGCATATATTTTACTTTTAAGGCATTCCCTTGATACCATGGGATATCTAATCTCAACACTATTTTGTAATTGTAGACCGAGCGATAGGATTTTCAAGATCAAGGTTAGACAATCCAACTAGAGACAAAGTTAAATTAAGAATGCTAGCGATGGATTCTACAAGTAATCTCAACACTATCATCTCCAATTGTGACAGTAAAGGATGGTGGTTCTAGTGTTGGAGAATGACAAGATGCAAAGAAGCGATAGGTCCGCTCAATATGACATGCTCCCCCAAAATCAAGAAGAGGTAGCTAGTCGATTGCCTCTAATAGAGTCTATATTGTAGGGTTTTATGCATTCCCTGTCGACCCTACGTTCATACACCAAGCGCCTCCTTGAGTATTTTTCAAGTACGTGTGGAGGAGGACCCACAACAATATGTGGTGGTGCTAGTGCTTCAGTCGCTCTACGAGACAACTGCCGAGTAGAGGAGCTCCATGGACGTGCAGGGGATGTTGAGACTAAACCCTTCCTCTTTCTCTTGAAGCCACGGATTTCATTCTAATAGGCCAAGATGACTCTTCGATGGCAGGAGACTTTCCTTTCTCCTTACTCATTAGAACAACTCAGAAGGAAATGTCAAAGGAAAGAAGAATTTGAGGATCTTAAGAACTAACCTGAGATTTCCAATTAGAAAGACCCTAACACAACGAAGTATACTTTGAGGAGTCAAGAGTATGTGTTAGAGATTACCTGATTTAAGACACCTTAAATGGCCTAAGGTAGACAAATGATGAAAGCCACAGAAGAAAATCCTAGAAAAATTGAGCAGGGAAGTCAAAAAATTAATTTTTCCCACTCGTTAGCTATTTATTAGGCGGTGATCTTCGATATCATCAAACATTGTTTCGAGGATATCGATAGACCCCATTCGATGTTATCGAGTATGTCTTCAATGACACTCTCGATCATGTGACTTTTCCCATTCCAAAGGGGCGTCGATGATATCGATGCATGGTCGATTTAATCGATAGTCCACATAATTTATTGACCGACATATCAAGGGTGAATATTTTTCAATTTTCAGAATTTTGACAAACTTCCATGTATAGTAACTTATGTATCAAACAGTATACACAGCAAAAATTAGTACAAGTATTGTACAATCCAAAATTATAAACATCAAGATGTTTATATATAAAAAGATTGAGGTGAGAGTCCTCAGTTATATTATTAAGACCTCAACAAAATTGCATCGTTTCAGCAACTATCCAGATCAAGATGTATGACCTGGACATGTTTTTTCATGCTCAAATGTTTCAAAGCATATGGATCAGCCTTACCTTTGCTTTTAATGACATAGCAGTGGTTATTTGTGCGATAACCCTTCATTATTGGTTTACCTGATAGGTCTAGGATTTTGTATTCTTGTTTGTTGAATGTAACCACATGCTCATTGTTGCATATTTTAGAAATGCTCAGAAGATTATACGTCAAACCTTTTATGTAAAAGGCATTCTCATTTTTGAGCGAATTTATTCCTTTGATCATTCCTTGTCCAATTAGTTCAGCGGTGCTTCCATATCCATAGGTGACTATCCCATCATTAATATCTGAATAATTTGAAAGAAGGGATTTGTCACCTGTGACATGTCTTAAGCATCCACTATCCAGGTACCACTTAGTATCATTGCCTGTTATATGACTTGAGTGAGTAACAAGGCAATTTTTCTTTTCTTTCAATACCCATTTCGTGACAGGATTTTTAATTATAGTTTTAGTTTCTTTAATCAAGTTGGGCAACTGAATTGTGTTTCCTTGTCTCACACATTCATTTGTTTTCTTATTTAATTCAGCCACTTGATTTAATAACTCCTTCATTTTGTTAGTCATTCTGGGTGGTGATGGATGTGTATTTCTTCTATCCATATCCCTAGGTGGACTCTTGACATTTTGTATTGTTTTTTTGGTTGGTCTATATTTACCAGTATGATTTTGACCAAAATTATGTTGAGTCCTCCTACGTGACATGTATTCAAACTTATAATGTCCATAATCACCACATGAATGACATACAGGAGTAGTTCTTGTTTTACTTCCTGAAGCAGTAGATTTTTCAGCCAATGGTGCTGCATTTCCAGATTTTGTTTTAAACTTATCATATCCTAAGCCACTCTTGTCTTTTTTGGGTTTTCCCATCCCTAAGAGTTTTTCTAATTTTTCACACTATAGGAAAATTTATAGTTTAGCTCAGTAGATTTTCTGGATTTCTCTAAATCAATGAGGAGTGTGTGATTTTCATTTTGAAGATGTTTATTTTTATCTTTTAATAGTTCATTTTGTTTGCTTAGTTTTTCAGACTCAGTTTTGAGAAAAGTATTGATTCTTTCAAGCCTATCATTTTTTTAGTGGTATTGTTGTAGATCATTAATTAGATGTGTATTGATTTCCAATGTTTTATCTAGATCTTTTTGCAGTAATTTATTTTTGTTTTTAGTTACTCTAAGTCTTTTAAGGATATTGATGCTATGAATATAGAGTTGATTATAGGCATCCTGTCGTTTATCCTTTTCTTCTTCTTCTTTCTCAGTTTCCTCATTATCTAATGGGAATGATTCAGTAGCCTGAGGTTCTTCGATGTTCTCAGTTTCATAGGAATGTTGGAGGCAGTAGAGACTATAAGAATTTTCAGGGATTTTCGGTCTCCATCACTCTCTAAGTCACTACATTCAGAATTTGACTCTTCTATGTCATCCCATGTGGCTGCCATCGCTTTTCCTTTGGTTTTCCTACTGGGGCATTCGGTGGACAGGTGTCCAAACTTTCGACAATTATAACATTGTGGTTCCTTGGTCTTTTTACCACTTTTGCCTGTAGAATGTTTGTTGTCCACTTATCTTCCTTTAAATGGACGGCCATGATTTTTCTGAAAGAACTTTCTGAACCATTGTGCCAACTAGGCCACTTCCTTATCTTCATTTTCTCTTTCACTTTCAATGTCCTCATTTGTTGTATTCTTTGAAGTTTTGAGGACAGTAGTTTTGGATTTAGGGGTTTGTTTGAAGTGTAGTTCAAATGTTTGTAGGGAACCTACTAGTTCTTCTACTTTCATTTCATCTATGTTTCTACACTCTTCAATGGTTGTTACTTTAGGATTGAACCATTCCGGTAATGATCTTAGTATTTTCCTACAGATTTTTGGGACCGAAACTTTCTCACCTAATCCACCCATGGAGTTGCAAATGATGTTCAGTTTTGTGAAAAACTCCATGAAGGTCTCATGCTCTTCCATTCTGAGACTTTCAAACTGTGATGTTAGGAGTTGCAGTTTGGATCTCTTCACAGTGCTTGTTCCTTCATGGGTTGTTTCCAACAAATCCCATGCTTCTTTGGTTGTCCCACACATACTGATTTGATTGAAAACTTCTTGGGACATAGCACAGTAGATAGCATTCATAGCTTTAGCTTCAGAGGTTTGTTTTTCTTATCGAATGATGTCTACATCTCTTTGGATTTTGGTTTGGTGATAGCTATGCCATTTTCAAGTACTATTTGTTTGGTTGGTGAAACATATCCTCTTTCAACAATGTCCCAAACATATTGTCAACTTTCAGAGCAGTATGGATTACTAGGCAGTTGTTCCGTTCTGTCACATCCTCTGAGACACTTTTGGTCATGATTCCAACTTCAGTCAAGATCACTCTCTAGGCGATGAAGCCCTTAAGAGAAACCTAGCTCTGATACCAATTGAAATTGCGGTAATGACCGCTTTAATTGAAGTAGGAATATGCCAATGTCCTAGAGGGGGTGAATAAGACTTTTATAAAATTCTATAACAATTTAAAATCCTATTACTCTAATCATAACAACAAGAATACATTAGCATTACTCAAAAGTAACTCTAAAGGCTTTCTAAGCCTAATAGAGGATCCAAATATAAAACTACTTGAGAGATAAACAAAATGCAAATCAGTTTATGATGGATGTGACTATGTGTGTGAAATGTGATCTCAGATAATCAATTATGTAAGCATTTAATGAAATCACACAAGCAATAGAAGACAATATCAATCTCAAACACAGTATTTTTATAGTGGTTCGACTACTTGTCTATTCCACTTCTGGCAGACGCACTCAACCCTTGAGTGTACTGGATCTCACTAAAGGAGGTTTCACAATAGGTTCACCTCAAACCAGAGGTTTTAAATCAGGTTCACCTCTAACCAGTACAACCTACACTTAGGCTAACATAATGTGCCTACACGACACACTTTATGCTCCCATGAGCAAGGGTTAACACATAGCATATGAATTTTAAGCCACACTGTCCAAGGATCCACACAAGGAACCTAACGCAGGTTTCACAACAGGTTCACCTCAAACCGGAGGTTTTAAATTAGGTTCACCTCTAACCAGTTTATGCTCTCCATAGAGCAAGAGTCAACACAAAGCACCCCCACATACACTCCCGCCGGAGGCCTCCTATGAGGACTTGCAAGGGGTGAGAAGCATCTTAGACCCAATCCTACAGAAGGAATGATCACAAGGGTCCTCTGGACTCTAATGACTTATAGATAAGTAGATGAGCCCCATTCAACGCGTTGATGAAGATCTCCTCCTTTGATGAGGAAGAATCTTCAGCTCCCTTGAACCGCAACTCAGAAGATGTATCAATACACGGCGATGGGTTGGGTCAAGGTTATGATGGAATCCTACTCTATTAAAGGTTTTCCTATAAGGGAGATAGAGCAATTCCAATCATCTATACATTTAAGGCATCCTAGCTTAATGATTTTCCATTAAGTTGGTAGCCGCAAGATCCTTGAATACGGAAGTTCATTTCCCAATCCACTCTATTGAATGTCAATGATGAGGGTGGATTGGAGGATAAACTTCCATGAGAGAAAAGGCTTAAGGTATATGATCTAGGGCTAAACACACAAAAGCACTCTCTCTTTTCTCTACCCAACAACCAAGGTCAAGCTCTCATTAAATAGGCAAAAGGTTCCAACAAATATAAAACGGTCACATTTTTTATAGAGTTCGATATTAACGAGCAGGGTCGATATCATCAACCGTATACTCTCGATAGCATCGACTGGCCGCTCGATGACACGAACTCAAATGTCAAACGCTTTTGAAACCTTTTGCCAGCTGGTCGAGGAAATCGAACATGCGTCAATGTCATCGGATTTCGAACTCCGATTTCATCGACACGAGGTTCGATTCCTCGACATTTGAAAATGTGAGAGCACTTGCCTTTGAAATATTTCAGGTATATGATATGATCGAGCATCACTCGATATCATCGGAATTTGAATATCGATGATATCGAGGGTAGTGTCGATTCATCGATAATTCCAAGGAATTTTCCTATATGCTTGCTGGACAGTTTTTGTCCACTTTCGATGACATCGACCATGCCTCGATATGATCGATATTTGAATATCAATTTTATCGAGTGACCCTCGATTCGAGAAAAAGATAACTTGAAAAACTTGCTGGATAAATATGTCCCAATCTGATATCATCGAAGGGCTTCCGATATCATCGAGATTTAAATTCTAAGGATATCGAGGAGCTTTATGATATATCAAGGATTACATGATTTGCCTTAGTAGACACAACAAACCTAATGTTGATTTTATCGAGTCTACTCGATGGGCTCGAGATTCAAATTTCGATGATATCGAACCGTCTATCGATACATCGATAATTCCATCCAGAGATCTTTTTGGTTGTTGGACATCTTATGTCCTTATTTCGATAATATCCAGTGAGCTTCGAGGACATCGACAGTAAGGTTCGATTTCATCGAACCATGTATCGATGAATCGACAAAGGTAGAAAACTTAAAGATTTTTCTTGCCTCAAAAACTTAAGGTGTTCTGTTCAATTTTAAGGATTTTAATTACCTGATGTTTTGGGACATGGGATGTGAGGCTAAGATTTACTTGTGGCGAGTTCGGGCACAAATCTAGTTGAGGCAGACACTTGATCAATCTTCCTATGAGGCTCCTCTGTCTAGTTGACTCAACGATCACGCTAATTGACAAACTAAAAAGGCCAAGCTATATGTCTTAGAGGGGGGGGGGGGGGGGGGTGAATAGGACAATGCCAAATTAAAAAATAACAACAGAATAAGTGAATAATATAGTAAAATGAATTGCAAATAATCAAAGGAAGCAACAACCTCAAAATTCTAGTATTGAGAGGTTGATACAAATGTTGTTCTAAGGACAACCTTACACCATAAAAACTAAGGGTTTATGGCAGGACAACCTTACTAGAACGATTTGTGTATTAAAAACTCAAACTAAAGAGGAATAAAAAGGAAATGGCAAGAATGAAAATCTAAGCTATTACAACATTCCCCACAATGCTGAAATGAAAATATTACAACATTCACATTCACAAATACATTCCACAATCTTAAACCAAAAAGAATAAAGAAAGGAAACCACAAAACCACAAAACACAAAGAATTATAGTGGTTCGCCTGTGTGTACACCAACTGTTAAACAACAACCACACAGCTACTCCACTCCTAATATCCTCACACAGTAAATATTAGTGTTCACTATGAAAATAGGCTTTTCCAGGTTCACCTAAAACCCTGACAATTGTATCTTTCAAATGGGCTTACACAATTCAAAAAACCCCACAATCTGAGTTTTCTGGATCACTTCAGATAACCAATACTGAAAGATTTTTCTAGCTTAATCTCAAAGAAACCAAAACATAGGAAATTACAAAACTGTAAAGTACCTAGATATTCTCCTTTTGTTGTAGCCTGGAAGAAGCAAGTCAGAGTAGAAGTTCGAATATAGAAGTTTAATGTCCACACTCACTTATGAAATGGTTAAAGGTTCTAAATTGATTTAAATTAAATCAAGTAGATCTATTTGATTTTGATTCCAAGAAGTAGGAATACTTCAATCCCTCTTTCAGATCTGATTGGAATATAGAATACAAAATCAAATATAACAAAGCTAATAAAAGAGAATATTAAATATGTACAATATAGCTTAAGAAGTTTACAAATTTATCTCTTAGAGTGTCGTATTGATTTAGCTTGAATTGAATGAAAAACTCTGAAATTCGTGCTCTATTTATAGGTGAAAAAATCATGTTCACGATTGGTCCTGTGAATACTACGACTGGTCATAGGACCAACTGATTTTTGAAATTTTGAGCGCGATCGAATAAAGCCGTTCCACGACTAGTCGTGGGACCTCCACAACTGGTCGTGTGGGACCCGAAATAGTTGCTGGACTTTGAGTCGTAGCTGTAGGACTGGTCGTGAACAAGTCATACACTGTTCACACAACCGGTCAAGTAGTCTTCAGGACTGGTCGTGGCTTAACAAAAAGTTTTGAAAATTTGTAGCAAACTTAGGACTGGTCGAGCCAGTGCTAGGACTAGTCGAACAGAGTCCAGGACAAGTCTAGAAATAGATCATTCACTTATAAAATGATATAATTGAATTATGTATTCAAAATGACCTACCCTAAGGTCAATCTAAGGTCATTCATACCTTGAACATGATGTATGAACATTGAACCTTCTTTTCTTCAGATGATAGACGTTCTTTGAAGTTCATAAAGCTTTGGGTCTTGTTAAAGGATAAAGCTTGACCTTGAAACTCTTGAAGATTGAGAACGACTAGCTATAAAGCTTAAGTATCTTGAACTTTCAAAGTCTAGGAACGTTCTCTTGACTTGTACGAATCTTTGAAATTCTTGAATTCTTCTTGAAAGCTTTTAAATTCACAATTGATGTTGTACATGAATATAAATAAGTACACTTGCCCTTGAAGTTCTTGTACAAATGACCCTTGTTCTTGAGAGATGCACAGACTTCATTATGAGCTAGATAAGACATAGATTCCAAGAGAGATTTTGGCACTACAAACTGAAAGGTTTTGGCACTCCAAAATTTGACAATCATAGGTGTTAGAAAACCATAACACTTACACAAACCAGGGCACTTTCACCTGATAGCCAGTTCCGACTGCAACAACCTCCGTAGTACCCCATTCTCGGTCCTGAGACAGGTTCTGATCCTGGGATCCTTCAAGGAGGATTTCTACGTAAATCAAATTCAATCGTGCATACTCAAGATCATAACAAGTAAATCTCATAAAGTAACCATAGGAACGCATTGTAAAATCCACTAGAAATTTAAGCTTTTACAGGTACATAAGGTTCAAGAAGACATACATAAGATATGAAAGAGAAAAGTCTACAATGGGTCCTCAGCACGCTCCAAGCAAATGCCCCAACTGCTACTGCATCGATCTAGAATCACCTGCACACATTAATCGTGCATAAGCTTATAGAAAGCTTAGAGGGCGATGTAAGTGTGTGTAGGACAAACGTCGTGAATGTAATGACAGAATACGAAGGATGTGCTATAAGAACCATAAACACCGCTAGCCATAATGAGGCTATGAAATGTAATGCAGGGATACTGATAGCCTTCCCAAGGCTAACAATACAATACAGGGCTTATAGAGCTGATGTCACGTGCAACAAGCTATATAATCAAACTCATCTTCATATCAATCCAACAGATCAGTATAGTTTTACTCTGGGGAATCCACCGGGGTTAACTGCATTACAGATGGACTGCCGCTCTCCTAGCCGCACAACCCAACGAGCGAAAGAGACCTCGCTACCCGCCCGTGGTCAGCCAATCACCAACAAGGCTCGTCGGTAGCGGACCCATTTACGAGCTATTCTGACTTAGCCTAGCTATTGCCTCCTCACTCAAGCAAGTAAGGTCAAACCCCATCTCAACCAACTTTGCAATAGTCGGAGTCCTGGCCTAATGGTATAAGGCACTCAGGCGCTCATGATTTCCACTCAGTCTTGGAGTTGAAGCATCTCCTAGTACCATGAAAGTTTAGGGGTTTTCACCCAAGGACATCCTTCGTGCCCTAAATGCTCAAGTAAACATTTTCGGTGTCCAAAAATAGCCATCCACGATATACCTATGGAGGCTGCAACCCTGGTGGAGCAAGGGTGAATGTCAACATGCTATGCAATGCCAGATGCATGAATCACACCAATCAATCATGCATCTAATCCTGCACATCGAACGCGCCAAGTAGGGGACAACTCCATACCTTGGGAGTCCCATACAACCTGCCTAATGGCATAAACCATGACCAATGACATCATGCACACATATGATGCACATGGGAATGGGTCATGAAGATAACCAAGTATGCCATGCGGTGATGTTGTACTCTCTTCTAACAAGGTTAAGTCTAGATACTTAGACAATTCCCAAAATGTGGAGAATACACATTACTAGTGGGGGCCCAAAAGTTTGGAGTGGCCTACTAGGCTAAGAAGACGATGCTATGGGCCTAAATGGTAATAAAGAAGTGGGTCTAGCAAGAGACTAAGGTGGGCATTCAACCACACTTAGATATAATGGGCCAAGAGGGGTCCAAATGGGTACTTTCAACCACCATTTCCCCAAAGCAATTCAAGATACAAGGCCCAAAGCCCAGATTAAAATACAATGGGTGGCCACATACACATAACTCACATAAAGGAGCATAGGGAAAATAGTCAAATCTTCATACAATAATATGAACCAAAAAGGAAATCATGGCCCAAGAACAAGCTACCAAATCCATACATTTTTTTGGACTAAATGGGTAAATACACGGTCCAAAATCATGTCTAAGTTGGGTAAAACGGGCCTCACAACATCAGCCCAAGAACTGGTAATATGAGTGGGCAACCAAAGACTCAATTTCACCCATATCTCAGCCCACAAGTCTAGCAAAATAGTGGAAAACAGCCCATGCATAAGGCTAGGCCAAAGGTGGACGTCCAATGATATATGGGCCTACTAGATGGCCCAAGGATCTAACCTACTATGGCCCTCATAATCCACCCAAAGGTGGGCCTCAAAAGACACTAATTAAGCCTAAAAATACCTCAGGAATAAGGCAAGATGTATGTACAAAACACCCTCAAATTTGGTGGCCCATACAACCCCAAAACAAACAACTGTGGGCAGTAACTTTCAGCCCCTTGTTGGAATTCTAGCCCACCCACTTCCTAGGCCTGCTGGAGTCCAATAATTAATTAATTTACATAAAATACTTGCTCCCAGGTGACCCACACATGTCATAGTGGGCCCCACCAGATGAAGGGAGAGAATACAACACATATCAAGTGGGCCAGCTACTAAATGCAAGTCCAGCAGTAGCCCAACAAAACTGGGCGTCCTAAGGTTGGGCGGTCCCATGGGGGCCTGGACGGCTACCCCTAATAAATACCATGGTGAGCCCTACTTGTGGACGTTCCACTAGCCCAGGGATGGACAGCTTCCGTGATGCCCCGAATCCGGCACTCGACTTCCATACAACAAGTCCCGAGTTCGGCGCATCACAAGGAAGATTTTTGACTGAAATTTTTTTTTGTATATACATGTAATAATACCTGAGCATGAAGATCCATGATCAAAATACCAAGCAAAACTCTCCATTATAAATCCTGATAGTTACAAGTACCATGCTTTCCAAGGGTACACGACGTTAACATTGCCAAATCAAAAAAATAGATACAATGCATCGAGAAAGCTAAGTCTTCCAAGCTACTCCTGCCCTGAAAAAAATGGGAAATAGGAGGCTTAGACAAAAAGCCTAGTGAGTACACACGTATGTGCAGTGTATCCTACATGCAGGCAAGATAAATATGCTACAGGGAAATCATACCACAGCCATAACCATAGTACATGCATCCGTAATCACATCATCATCATCATATTGTCATGCCATAATTATACAATATCGGAAATACTGAAAAGTCCATGAGTCATACAATATTAGAGTACGCAATATAAATCAGCATGTAAATAATGAGTGATAAAGAGCTAAATATCAGATGTCGAGGATGCAATACAATATACAGTTCCCGATGAGTTCACGAATACCATCAGCCGTATCTAAATACTGAAACATAGTAACCCGAAATGCTAAATGTTACTAATGCAATGCAACATGTGATGCGAATGAAATGACTATGCTGGAGTGAGTGAGTCGGGATGGTAGTACGTAGTATCGTAGACTATGGGGTCTATCACAAAGGATTTCTATCCAAAGTAGTCCCATACCTAATTCGGATAGTCGACTCAATGTGGTAAACTCCCGATCTCGGGTTAGTCGCGCGCCCAACCGAAATTCTGGCCATTGCGAAGGTACACGTAACAAATAGTTGCGCACCACCCCGAGTGGATGGTGAATGAATGAATGAATGAGTATGCAACTCCCGCTCAATAAGTCCACATATCGATAATTTATCTCTGGGATCATCACCGGGTTTAGTACACTCCAAATGACACTGTCTCTCTCCCAACAGCCTCACACCAAGTGAGCGTAAGAAACCTCACTATCCGCCTGGCCAATAGTCTGCCAATACCTATCCGGCACGTCGATAGCGGACCCATTTACGAGCTGGTCAAACTCAGCCTAGTAATGCCCCCTACCCTCGAGCGGGTAAGGCTACACCCCCTCCCAACCGACCACGACACAGTGGGAGACGCGGCCTCCTGGTATTCGGCACTCGGGCGCTCATGTATCCACTCGGTCTCGACGTTGGGGCGTCTCCTGGCCTCGGAGGTTTAGGGATTTTCACCCAAGGACATCTATGGCGCCCGTATGCTAGAACCAAATATTTCCGGTGTCCCATCTGGCCATCCACGATATGTCTGTGGAGGCTACGGCCCTGATGTCGCTAGGGCACATAATGCAAGATGCATGAGTCATATAATACAGTCATGCATCAATCCTGCGCATACCGTGCACTCATGTGAGATAACCTCCGCCTATCAGGGAGTCTCATAACAATCTGCCCAACGACATATGCAATGGTCAACCACATCTCATAACAAGCATGCAGATGATGCGTATGGGCATGTATAATGATGCTGTGTTGTCACATACTCATAATCAGTATCAATAACTGGCCACAACAATCGGCTTCGACAATGTGGACATTTAACCAACATTGCCCCCAAGGAATGACCCACATAAACATCAATACATACATCATGGTGAAATCACAAATCACATCGGTCCTCAGATACATTGCTTTGGGTCTCACACAAGGGTCGCACATTCATCACATTGGGCCGTATCATATGGGCCTTACACATCGCAATGGACCTCGTCACATGGGCCATGAATACACCACATCAGGCTTCACGACCCATGGGCTTCAAACACACAAGAGGTGAGCACTACACATGGGCCTCAAATACATCACAATGAGCCACAACCCATGGGCCTAAAATACATCTCAATGAGCCACGCCCATCGGTCTCAAATACATTGCAAGTGGCCTTAAATCTAATTCACAAGTAGGCCACATACCTGGGCCTAATTCACATCACCATGGGCCACATCACATGGGCAGGAAATACATCACAATGAGCCTCATCATATGGGCCTAAAATATATCTCAATGGGCCTATGATCAATCTGTCACAAGTCCTAAGTTCATGTACCCAGGAAGTTACACCATCGGCATAGTCCATGAGTCTGAGTAATCACACAATTTCTCATATGCCCACATGGTCTTATGGCCACTCCATTATCAGAAGTCCGTATGGTTGAGTGGCCACACAAATGTCATTCTACTTGTCATAATAAGGGACTTAAGGTGAGATGGTTACTTATTATTATTATTATTATACCATATTTCGCATAATGGGGCAACCGCTTTACTAAATTTTCACGTAGCCGGGCGGCCAGTACCACTTAGTAGTCACCGAAGCACTACTTGATCATATGGTTGGGCTACACATTCCCCACATACCCACATGATTTATGGCTATCCGTCACACATGATCACAAGATTTATGAGCTACATATTTAGCACCATTTTATCAAATCTAGTTATCACTCATCCCGTCAGTGATCATATGGTTAATGGCCACAACAATCATAAATCTACTTAAACAAGTAGTCACACGATTACCCCAATTTTCATACAGTTAGGTGGGCTATAAAAGATCAAGCACTCATATGTGGTGGTCCACATAACTTCCACCAATCCACACTATTAGTTGGGCCACCCAAGATCCTAAATTCCTATAGTGTAGTGATCGACATGATTCCTACCAACTGGCGGACTAAATGAGAAATAACTATTACAATAGGCACCATGAAAACGACTTAGATTGCCGCAAATATATAGGAAGCCCCGCTCTCTAAAATGATCTCATCAAAATAGATGAATGGCTGGTAAAACATGTATATTAGATGGTCCATGATCGATTACAAGGAATAGATGGATAGATTTCTCACAAACATTACTGTAACTCTAGGAAATATTTAACGGAGGATAAGTGATCAATATTGCTCCCGTGGCATGAGATTTGGATCTGACTAGTCTATGGAACCATACCCTAAAATGATGAGGATAAACTGATGAAAGGCATACATCTACATCATACTACAAAGCGGAGTCCATGGCCAAGGAAGCATCCCAGCATATAAGGGCATACCAGAGCCTAAGAATTTCTAATGGTTATTACACTTTCTACTTGTAGCATGGCCTGACCTACCTAAAATTGAGTTCTACTTCATCTTGTGTCTACGGGCAAGAGGTGGGCTCACTTCCTAAGTGACTGGAAAATACATAGGCAGTGTCAGGTATATAACACATGCACCTAGGTGGGCTTCACATGCTTCACATTATGTCCAGGGAAGCTTTCATTGGTAAGCATACAATTCCCTTTCCTTATTATTATTATTATTATTATTTTGTATAATTGTGGGTCTCAGTGACATGGTGGGGTTCACCCCATGAACAGTTCATATAACAAACAACATCATAGCTGATACCACCCACTAGATGAATGACATGGATATAAGGTACATACGTCGAGTGGGATTTATGACACATGGATGGTCTAAATGATGAACGACTGGGATGTAAAATACATGTAACGAGTTGGCTCCATGATCTAATGGCTAACTCAACTTTAGTGGCAGTCACACGTCACAGTAGAACTCAAATGATTTAATAGTAGGGAATTTTATTCCTACTGTTTCTTATAGTGTGGTCCACCTAAGTTGTGGATCTGCCTCATTCTTTTACTCATGACTTAAAATGGTCTAAAGGAGTGAATGAATGGCCCAGATATACCATTCATCACCAAGGTGGGCCCCAAAAAAAATCTAAGCATTTTGTGTACAATTTTCACTGTCCAAGTGGCATGGCCTACATGAACTTCTAATCGGCCTGATTTTTGGGACCATACAATAAATGGTACTAGTAAGATGGATGAGTGGTATGGATTTAGCACATACATTGTGGTGTGGCCATGATCGGCCTACAAAATTTTACCCCAAATGTGGACGTCACTTCCTCGCACCATTATTTTATTTTGATATTATTGTTATTATTATTTATATATTTTCTCATCAAGGTGGGTCACTTGAGAGATCCAGTCCATCCATTGTGTGTGTCTCACTTGGTGGAGGGGTGAGTCCAAGTTTCAGATGCATCAAAGTTTCAGGTGGGCCCCATCAAGTACTTTTGTATATTTTAGCATGTCTTTACATGATTTTTGATCATGTGGGCCACCTGAGTTCCGTGTATGGCTAGAATTTGGGGGTGGCCCATTGTTAAACGGGACTCATCAAGTGCATGCGACTGATGTTCGACACACATCATGGTGGGGCCTGTGGTGGGGGCCACCTCTTTCCAGCGTCAGACGCTGACGCTGCAGCATGCAGCGTCAGTGTTGTTTTGCTCTTTTTTTTTTGTTTTTCATATTTGGGGCCCACAACGGGACGATCCAGTCCGTCTATTGCGTGTGTACCACTAAGTTAAGGGGTCATTCCAAGTTTCAGATACATCAAAATTTCAGGTGGGCCCCCAGAAAGTACTTTTATATGTTTTAGCATGTTTTCACATGAGTTATGATGGTGTGGCCTACCAGAGAACTAGATTGGCTTCATTTTTTTGGCTCAACGCCTAAAATGATATGAAGAATTGAATGGACGGCGTGGATTTGATACATACATTATGGGTGAGGCCCGTTGTGGACCCACAGCCCCTGCCCCTTTACAATGCAGAGCGTCCGCAACGTCCGCTGGTCGCTGGCAGTAACGTCTCACTCCCTCTATATATTTTTCTTTTTAAATTTATTTATTTATTTATTTTCTTATATATATATATATATATATATATATATATATATTTGTGCACATGTGTGCATGGGGGTGTGTGTGTGAGAGTGTGTGGCTAGCCTAATGGGCCACACTTGGATGATTTGAATGTCATACAAACATTTTTGTGGGGCCCACTATTAATGGGTCCCACATGAATTCTATAATAAATTAATTTTATTTTATTTTTATATGTTTTCTCCTATCTATCCACACCATCAATAACATCTTATCATTATTACAATTTTCTTTACCATCAATCATACTATTTTCATCATCCACACCATTCATAACATTTATTGCAATTATCATCACCATCAATCATACTATCTTCATCATCCACACCATTAATCACATCATTATGATCAACATCATCTCCACCATACAAAAACACAACAAAAACAAAATAAGAATGAGTAGGGTGGGTGTACTCACCTTGATGAATTAGATGGATGGTTGAGATGTATGGAAGGGATGGAATTGATGGTTGAGATTGATGAAAGGTATGAGATTGATGGAGTTGATGGCCCACCAAGATCACTTCTCTCTCTCTCTCTCTTATGGAAAAATGGTGAAATGCTAAGGGATGGAAGGGTATTTATAAAGAAATGGATAAAATTTGGTTAAGTTAAGCTAATGTGATTAATATTATCTTAGGTTAGGATTATGGTACTTAATTCATGCTTTGTAATTAATGGTGGATTAAAGGAGCATGGGATGGCATGGTGTGGTGATGTCATGCATAGTGTATGGCATGGAGAAAGGTTGACTTTCATGCACATGAGAGAGAAGAGGTATGGGTATGTGACATCACACACATGGGTAGAGATTCTCTCACCCATGTGTGGCATGTACATGTGTGCATGACATGTGTTGTGCACATGTGTGAAATGAAATACATGGTGCCATGCGCACATGATACACTTATTATCCTTCACGGCGTATCTCACTAACGGAGTATCATACCGACGCACGGGTGGTACCGCCACGATCGCGGCGATGGGGCGGTTGATATGAGATAGGTTTCAAGGTCTAGAGGTCCCGGTCAGTTGGGTGTGTACTATGAACGGCTAATCTAGGTCTAGCTAAGGGTGTCGATTATCATACATATATGCATAGAAACTAGTACGGAATGGACTGGGTATTACAAGTGAGGCTAAATGAGACGTATGTGAGGCCTTTGTGTGGGGTCGAATGTGATGTATATGAGGTCCATTGCGATGTCTGATTCCCAGCCCATCTGGAATGTCTAGCTGTGGGCTGCCAGTCCAGCTGCAAAACACTGCAAAATTGGGTGGAAAAGGTGACACACACACCTAAGATGGGTCCCTACATGATGGGCAACAAGATGGGCCAAATGGGAGGCCATAAACTTAAGCAATCATGCAATCAAAACATAGACAACAAGGTTTTAAGATAAAAATCTGCTGTAGAAATGTTGTTGTCCTCAACATTGTACATTCATCAGAGTGGACCTAGGCCTACCTAAAATGGAAAAGATGGGTGGCCAATAATTACCCTTAAAAGTATAGTAAGGTGGGGTCCACAAAAGTGGCCCACCACTTAAAAAATCAAGCTAATAAAGGTGTTTTCCCTTCATATAGCATGGCTGGACGGTCCAAAAAGTTGGACCATCCACCCCTATAGGCCTACTCCTTTGGGTGCATTGTCAAGGGCAGATGGAGATGGGGTTCGACGTACATCAAGGTGGGGTCCACTCCTCCAAGGGACACCCCACATCAGGGAGAAAAGAGGCTATAAACATGGGTAAACTCCATGCCAAAGATCACATCAGTCTATGAAACAGTCCAAAATTTTCTGGACAGCAATATGTAGTTGGACATACCAGCTCATAAGATGAAAGATAAGGAGAAATACATCAGATAAGACATGGTGTGGCCATATTTAGTGGCCCCCACAAATGTCCAAACCAAAATCCTAAGCCACAATACCTTGCATGTAACAAATAGGCAGCAAGTGGGACACCCATGTCCAGAAAATGGACAACCTGGTCGTCCCACCTTGCTGAAATTTTTGGACGTCCCAGGCCTATCAAATGGGCCACACTCATCGGGAAAATTGAAAAGGCCTGGCTATATGTCCTAGAGGGGGAAGAGGACACGGCCAAATAAAACTTATAACAGTGGAATTAAAAAGAATATGATAGCCAAAATAAATCACAATGCAAGAAAGTAAAATAACCTCAAAATTCAGATCTTGAGAGGTTGATACAAATGTTGTTCTAAGGACAACCTTACACCAAAACCGAGTTTATGGTAGGACAACCTTATTTCTAGAAAGATCTTTGTATCAAATCTCAAACCGAAGAGGAATACGAAATAAATACAAACTGAATTAAAATAAATTGTAATCACAAATGTATTGTTCTAGGGATAACCATACACCATAAAAATGGCAGGGCAACCTTGCTGGAACAACTTTTAAAAGAAATTGAATATCAAGCCGATAAAGGAATAGCAGAAAATAAATTCTAAACTATTACAAAATTCTCACAATGCTTGAATTAAATGATTACAACATTCACCACCATACATACATCCCACAAAAGAATAATTAAAGATCGAAGTATAAATCATTCAACCACAACACAAGGGATTATAGTGGTTCGCTTTGTGTGTTCACCAACTGTTAAACAATGGCCACACAGAATGGTACTCCACTCCTAATATCCTCACACGGGGATATTAGTGTTCACTAACAAAATAGGTTTTCCCAGTTCACCCAAAACCTTTACAATTGTGTCTTTGTCGTGGGCTTACACAATTAAAAACCCCACTTCGAGTTTTCTGGCTCTCCTCGGATAACCAATACAACAAGATTTTTCTCGCAAATCTTGAAAGAAACCAAAACAGAAAGGAATTTATAATTAAATGTAAAATACCTAATTATCTCCTTCGTTGTAGCAGCCCGGTAGAACCAAATCAGAGTAGATGATTGAATATCCAAGTTCAATGTCCAAGACTCAATTACAATGGTTCTAATTCTAATAGATTTTAAATTAAACCAAATAGGGCTTGCCTTAATTGATTTTGATTCCAAAGAAAGGGAATAATAATTCCTCTTATCAAATTAGATTGGAATAGCGAAACAAAATCAATTAAATAAAGCTAAGGAAAGAGAATATTAAATAAGCACACTTAGCTTAGATGGAGCACATAATTATCTCTCGAAGTTCGACAAAGATTAGCTTGAATGGATTAATTAATTCGATGATTTCTTGAGATTCGTGCACTATTTATAGGTGAGCGGATCGCGTCTGGTCTCAGGAGCTCTTCGACTAGTCGAAGCAATATCAGATATTTGAAAGATCGGGCGCGATAAGCTTTGGCCGTTCTACGACCGGTCGAAGGTCTCCTTCGATGGTCGAAGGTCTCCTTCGATCGGTCGTAGGTCACCTTCGACAGGTTGAAGGTCACCTTCGACGTCGAAGAACCTGAAAAACATCGCCGGATTTTGAGTCGAAGATTTTCGATCGTCGAAGATGCGATCGACATCGTTCCTTCGATCGGTCGAACAAATTCTGGACTAGTCGAAGCCTATGATTTTATCCGAAATTTGTAACAAACTCACGACCGATCGAGGAATTTCTTAGACCGGTCGAAGCAACTCTAGGACTAGTCGAAGAGGGCCTAGGACTAGTCGAAGAACAGACCAAACTTATGTAAAATAAACATTCGATTTATGTATCCAAAATGACCTACTTCTAAGGTCAACCTAAGGTCAGTCAAACCTCAACCATGAAGTAAGGACACTGAAACATTAGGAACTAATGACCTTGAAGTATGAGCCTTGAAGTCTTGATGTAGTTCAATCTTGAAATCTTGATATAGCTCAATCTTGAAATCTTGATGTAGCTCAATTTTGAAAGTGTCTTTTGTTATTTACTAACTTCCTTTTACTCTTCTTGAAGTCTTGCAGCTTGAGTCTTGTCTTGTGAGCAGTTCTTGCATTCAAGATTGATCCTTGTACTTGTGAGCTTTTCTTGTTGTGAGCTTAGCTTGTTTATGAATGTTGATCCTTGAGAGAGCTTCACTTATGCAAGTTATATATAACAGTGATTTTGGCACCACAAATTTGACAATAGACAGGGATATAAACTATACACATCATGGGCCATCAATAAGGGGGAGAGAGAGAGAGAGAGAGAGAGAGAGAGAGAGAGAGAGAGAGAGAGAGAGAGAGATGATCCGACCGTAAGAAGGGCTCCGCCACTATGAGCCCTTCAAAATCAATCATAACCATACATCATGCATATATTACAAGTACATCCTAGATCTTAAACATGAAGGGTCCTAGAATCAAAATATAAGGTGGGGATGCCACCCCCACTAGGGATTTAGGGTCTAGATGACCCAATCATGCCATGATATTAAGAAAACTACCATGATGGGGCCCATAGAGAATGGCCCCATGCATGTACATGGTGGGCCTTGGCCACACCCATGGGATTATGTAGGATCCCCACCATTGATTGGTGGGTCCTACACCTCCTTCATGATAGAAAAAAGAAGATCTAAGCAAGGAAATCATAATTTCTATTATAGGAGAGCACCCACATCTTGGATCTTCAAGCTTCTACCATCACCATGTACCTCAAGCTTCAAGGGTTATGAATCTATGGCCAAGATGGGATTGTAATGGTGCGATGGAGGGGAAATAAGGAAGAGAATGGGTTGGAATGGAGGGAAGATGGGCTGGACATCCAAGGCTAGCAAGGAAAGAAAGAGGAGAAAATGAAAGAGAATGGAGAGAGAAAAGTAGTTGTAGAGGAGTCATGATTGCCATGTAAGATGTTGGGAAGAAAAAAATGATGGATTTTCTTGTTTAGAGAAGCAATGATGGGTTTTGAGGAAGAAAACTCATCATGAGTTGCTAGGCTCTAGGTAGGCTAGGTGTAGGTGGTGTAGGCTAGGGTAGCTTGTATGGTGTAGGTAGTGGGAAAACGTGCAATAAAGTGGGCCACCTTGGAGAACATGTACACCACCCTAGGTGGGTCCCACAATCATGCTAGATGGTTCATCATGGTGCATGCCCCATATCTCATGATCTAGAACTCGGATGAACGCACGAGACGTGGTGTTGGAACTGCGGCGATGATGCGGTTGCAATGGCATAGGTTTTGGGTCGAAACAGGTTGGGTCTATATGACCGAAATCAAGGGGCATCAAAAATGAAATCCACAAGTCACAAGTCATCAAAATTCGACCGATAGGACTGCGGGACCTAAGGGAATAGAATGGATACCAGGATGAGGGTCTGACAGCAGGGGCGTCCCACAAATAGGACAGCATGGGTAAAATACATGCTCATCATGGGTGGGCCATCAACAGGGAAAGAGAGACATAGAGAGATGCATGGTGGAAGGGAGCTTCGCTACTATGAGCTCCTTTTGAGCTATAATACATACATCAAGATGGGTCTCAAAACATGTGGGCCCTCAAATAAGGAAATCAAGGTGGAGATACCATCCCCACCACAAACTCAAGGTCTAGATGACCTCTTGCAAGATGGACATCAAATAAAACATCAAGGTGGGGTCCATGAAGAATGGCCCCATCATGGATTACATATACATATCATGGTGGGCCATTGGCTGCATCTTGGGTCCAAAATAGGATCCCTACCATTAACCGGTAGGCCCCACTTGTCCCATGAATCACAAACAAAGATCTAACCCTATAAACATCCACATATAGCTCTTCTTCTTGGTTCCTTGAAATCCTTAGCTCCTAAGCTTCCAATTTAATGGTGGATGATGAAGATTGGATGGTTGGATGGTGAGATTGGGTGATAAGGTGATGGGTCTTGCTTGGGTATTCTCTCTCCTTGGGATTTCTTCTCTTGGTTGCTAGGGAATGGAGAGAGAAATGAGATGGGATGGAGTGAAATGAGAGAGAGGAGTGGTGTGTAAGAAAGGATGGGATGGAAGGTATGGTTGTGTAAGAGGAGTGACATGAAAGCATGGGTTAAGTTAACTTTTGGGATAAGAGGGGATGGGTTGCTTGTCTTAGTAGGAAGAAAGGCATGGGTTAGTCATGGGTTGTACTTGACTAGTTGATGTGAAAGTATGGGTAGAAATTCTTCTCTCAGGATTCACAACATGCAGTGTTTCCTTGAAATATACGCAGGCCCACTACTCCTAGCTTAGGTATCGCATTAGTACGCAAGATGCGGCGTTGGAACCACGGCGATGGTGTGGTCTCAAGGGTATAACTTTTGGGTCGAGTTGACTCAGATCTTTAGGAATCGACTTAAGGTCATGCACATTCACTGCATACAAGTCACGGGTCGCTGGAATTCGACGGGGAGGATCATGGGAGTTGGACGAAATGTACAATATAAGGATACGGGTCTTACATTGTTGGCCAATGTTGAGTGACGAACCCATATAATGGCCTTTAAGTTTTCGTAAATTTACTGGTTGTAATTGGAATAATAATGACTAGGCTAATCATGCATCTCATGGCATGTGGACTTTACTAGGTGGTCAATATAAGACTCGGGTTTTTCTAGGGTCACTATAGGCTATACCGTAGAGTATTTTACCTGTTGATTCAAAGTTTTCAGTGCGTGCATTCAACTACCATGGGTTTTCCTTTTTATATGGACTTTTTCGGGTGTCTAGTTTTCCTTGGAAGTATCATGGAGTACTCTTCCACGAAGCTAGCTTACCATGGGTGTCCTTATTGTATGGTCTTTTTCAGGTAACTAGTGACCTTAGGGCATACCTTTAAGTACTTTTTCGGGTGGCTAGTTCTCCTTGGGCGACCTTTTTTCCAACTGGATGTGTATCCCCAGGTCTGTAAGCATGTGCATGCATTCATGCATTTAAACAAGAATATCTTTATGGAATTTATTCAATGTATGCATATCTGATGAACTTTGTCTTATTATATTGATGATTATTCTAAAATGTTCATTGTAGACTATTCCTGATAAACTATACTTAATTATGTTGATGTCTCGATAAATCTTAGGGATTATATCTCACTATGATAGTCATTGATGTTATCAAACCATATTAAGTGCAAATGAGACGTAGATAATGTGCATGCCAGTGTTCATATGGAATAGGAGGAGCGAGATGATCTTACAACTCTCTACTGTTGATTCGTTTGTATTTAATTTGTACTATAATGTATCTTAAAAACTTAAGACATTGGTTTGTATAAGTTTTCGGGTAGCCACTCGAATATTTGGTTATATATATTTGGACTCCCTCTTATACTTTATTTGTTTCTATTCCGCTAAATTGCTAACTCTGATAAAGAAAAAAATATACGTGAGATTTGGGCTATCTTTAAAGGTTAACACTTGAGTTTTTGGAAAACGAGTAGTGTACTCGAGTTTCGGGAACCGAGGTGTTACAACAGGCCTATGAATGATAAAAGGAGATGACACTCTAATGTTCATTTTCTGGCACACATCTCCTTAGAATTTGGTCTGGGCAATATTTAAACAAATAAAGATCATCCCATAAAAACTTATGTACCTCAGTGAAGAATTTTTTTCTTCTCTTGCACAGTCCAATATGTCGACATGAAACCTGTAGTAAGATAATTCACAATGTCAGCAAACCAAGGCAATTGGGAGAGTCTAAACATCATCGAGGAACATATCATTCATATGTGTTAGCTGAAGAGAATTAAGGAGATCAATCCTAGAGAGATGGTAAGCTACTACGTTCTCTACTCCCCTTTTATCTCGTATTTCCATATCGAATTCTTGGAGTAGGAGGATTCATCTTATCAAGCAGGGCTTAGCATCCTTCTTAGAAAGAAGGTACTTCAGTGCCGCATGATTAGTGTAAATGATGATCTTAGATCCGATCAAGTAGAACCTAAATTTGTCCAAAGCGAACATTACGGTTAAGAGTTCCTTCTCTGTAGTAGAGTAGTTCACTTGAGCTGAATTTAGAGTTCTACTCGTATAGTGAATCACATAGGGCTTCTTTTCTTTTCTCTGGCATAACACCGTTCCAATAACATAGTCAGGCGCATCGCACATAATCTCAAAAGGGATGCTCCAATCAGGTGGTTGCATGATAGGTGCGGTAGTCAACATGCCTTTGAGCTTAGTGAAGGCTTCTTAGCGTGACTCAGTCCACTCGTATGATGTATCCTTTTGAAGTAAATTACATAAAGGACGAGAGAGGTGCCTAAAGTCCTTTATGAATCGTCTATAAAATTCGACATGTCCTAGGAAGGATCGCACATCACGTACGCTCTTAGGTGGAGGTTGGTTAAAGATAAGATCAATTTTTCCTTGTCTACCTCAATTCCCTTGGTTGAAATTATGTGTCCAAGCATAATTCCCTTGGGAACCATAAAATTACATTTCTCCGAATTCAGAACCAAATTCTTTTCCTTGCATCGCTCAAGCATACATTTAAGATTTTCCAAACACTCACTGAAGGATGGACCAAAGATAAAGAAGTCATCCATGAAGACCTCTAAATATTTCCCCACTATGTCAGAAAAAATACTCAACATGCATCGCTGAAAGGGACATGTGAACATTGTCTTTTCTTGATCTTCAAGGGCTATCTCTATTTGATTGTAGCCCAAATATCCATCAAAGAAGCAGTAATAAGAATGGCTAGCTAGCTTTTCTAAAATTTGATAAATGAAGGGCAAAGGAAAGTGGTCCTTGTGACGGTATTCAACTTTCTGTAGTCAATGCACATTCTCCAACCGGTAGTGACTCTAGTTGGCATGAGTTCATTGTCGACATTATCTAAGATGGTGATTCCGGACTTCTTAGGAACCACCTGAATTGGACTCACCTATTGACTGTCAGATATAGGGTATATAAAACCCATATCCAACAACTTAAGGACCTCTCCTTTAAGTACTTCCTTCATATTTAGATTTAATCGATGTTGTGATTGTTGAGAGGTCTTCGCATTATCCTCAAGATGAATACGTTGAGTACAAAGCAAAGGATCAATTCCCTTGAGGTCCGCAATCGACCATCCAAGGGCTCCTTATGCTCAATGAGAGTAGAAATAAGCATACTCTCTTGTTTTTGCTCAAGGTAGGAAGAAATTACCAATGGGTATGTCTTGTCTTGACCTAAGTAGAAATATTTAAGATCAGCGGGCAATGGTTTGATGTCAAGCTTCAGTGCCTTGAGGCTAGACGGTAGAGGCACTATATCGGTTTAGGCCAAATTTTAAAATTGTGGCCTCCACTGATTAACTTCAAGTACTTACACAACATTAAGCAAGACATCCATCTCCCTAATTGTATCATCATCTAAATTAGGGGAGTGGGCTAAGCACCTCTCTAAAGGGTCAGATTATGGAGTCAGGAGTGCTTTATCTTCCATGAAAGAACTGATCATGTTACTGTCATAGGTATTGTCATCATCCTCTGCCTATTTGCTCATATTGAAAAAGATGTTGAGCTCCAATGTCATATTTCTGAAAGATAAATTCATAATTCCATTCCTACAATTAATAATTACATTTGATGTAGCAAGGAATGGATGACTAAGAATGATGGGAATTTGAGTGCTCATATCTACGATGGGTTGAGTATCCAAGACAGTAAGTCTAATGGATAGTAAAATTTATCAACTGGACCAAAACATCCTCAATCATCCCTCTTCGTAATGAACTGAGCGATCGGCAAGTTATAATGTGGTCTAGGTGGGTTTTAATTCACCTAGACCTGATTGTTCATATACCGAGAAGGGAATTAAATTAATGCTTGCTCCCAAGTTAAGAAGTACATGCTCAATTTGGTGATTCCCAATTATACAAGAGATAGTTGGGCTACTAGGATATTTATATTTTTGTGACACATCTTGCTTGAGGATGACACTCACCTTTTCTATCAAAAAAAAATTCTTTTGAATGCTCTGTCGTCTCTTGGTTGTAGATAAATCTTTCAGAAATTTGGCATAAGAGGGGATTTATTTCACAGTGTCTAGTAGAGGGATGTTGACTTTCACTTGTTTCAACACCTCTAGAATATCTTGTGAGTTACCTAGAGGTTTTGGTGTAATCAAGCGTTGAGGGAATGACACAATTGGCTTACATTAAAGTTCCAGTTCTAACCCATGTGAGTAATGTTAAGTCTATCATTCTCATCTTCTTCATGGTCCTTAGGTTTTTCAGCCCTTACCAGAATAGATTTGTCAATTGTCTTTCCACTCTTAAAAGTGGTGATAGATTTAGCTTGATCCATTTGATTTATAGAGCTTAAGTCACTAATTCCGCATTGTGGTTTTCGATTGGGGAGGGGTTGGGCTGAAAGAGTTCCTTTCTCTCTAATCGTTAAGTGTGACTTAATCCGTTGAATGACCTTAGTAAGGTCTTGAAAGGCTTGTAATGTGCCTTGATTGAAATGCTTTTGGTTTTGGATGTGTTTTAAAATTGGATCCTCCTGAGACCTCTTTTGATGTAAGAGTTGAGTAAGGGCCTCTTGTGGGTTAGCCGTTTGTCCATTCCTCCAACTGAAATTTGGATGTTTCCTCCATCTATAATTATATAGATTCGAAGTGGGTCCACTGAAAGGTTTTTGGTAATTGTTCACGGTATTTAATTGTTCGTTCAATATCTCTTGAAAGGCAGGAATTATTAGGCAATTTTCAGTTATATGTATATTGCAAGCACAAATACCACAAATAAGTTTTGTAGCCTTATTGGGTTCTGCTTTTTTAAGTTCCATGGCCTCGACTTTTCTTGTGAGTTTGGCCACTCTTACATTTATATCATCTTCCTCTTTTAAAACATAAATTCTTCTCCTTTCTTTTAATTAAGTAGGCTTAGAAGTGGTGGTTCTTGAGGAGGTATCCCATGATTGCGCATTTTCATCAAGTCTATTAAAATAATTCCATGCATCATCGGCTTCCTTGTTCATGAATTCTCCATTACACATCATCTCTATAAATTGGCACATGGGTGAGGTCATCCTTCATAGAAAAAGCTTTTTATACGCCATGTTTCATGGCCATATTGTGGACATGAATTTATGAGATCCTTATATCGCTCCCAGCATTGGAAGAAGGTCTCATCCTCTTTTTGCATAAAATTCAGGATTTCTTTCCTTAAGGTATTCGTTTTACGATACAAAAAGAACTTTTTAAGGGACTCCCCTGTCATCTCAGCCCATGTACTAATGTACTATGGTCTTAAGGCATGTAACTACGACTTAACCTTTTCTTTCAAGGAGAAAGGGAACAATTTCAGTCTTACTGTGTCCTCAGACACGTTTGCGAAGCGTAATGTAGATATTATCTCATCAAATTCTTTCATATGTAAGTATGGACTTTCAGATTCTAGTCTATGAAACTTAGAAAGGAGTTGGATCACTCCTGGTTTAACACCACAGTTCCTACATTTAATGCGAATATCATGTGGGAAGGTGTACTCACCCTTGCCGGTTGTAAATAATCTTGTAGAGTACAAGGTGGGGGTGCATGGTGCACCTCATTCTCATCCTGAAATTCCTCAATTGATTGTTGAGGTTGATGTGCAGCCATCACTTATACTGACTTAGAGGATCTCAGGTGGTGTCTAATTCGATGATGGATAGGCAACCCTTCAACTAATCCTCCTTCACTTAAGAGATGGAGAGTGTTATCACGAACCCACTTGGGAATGAAATACTCACAGCCCTCTAACAACTAAATAACTAAACCTAAGAAATGAAAACTAAAATGATAAGAGAGAGTTGGAGAGAGGTTACCCGATTAGAGTTGCTATGTTAAGATCCTACAAAACAGAAAACAAAGTTAATTCTAAAAATAATTGCAGAAAATCCTAACTAGAAACAAAAACTTAACCCTAATCCTAAACTAATTTTAATATTAATTAATCTCAGAAAAATGTAGCCGTAGTCCCCGCCAAATGCCAAAAACTTGTTTATAACCCCAAGTGCAGGGTCGCGATGTAGTAATAACTTGGTAAGACATAGGTCAAATCCACAGGGACTAGTACGTATTTTGAAAATAACTATAACTAGAATTAGAACTAAAAAAAGATCTAAATTAAAATTTAAATAATTAAGAGTATTGATGAATAATGTTGATTAAAACTTATGAATTTAAAGTTGGGAACTAGGGTGCCAATGATCCACTTGTAGCTATCAAGATGCTACCATACTTGATTCAAGGAACACAATGAAAATTGGAGTCCCATCCTATCCACTTAGAATATAAAGTAATTTAAACTAAATATAAACTTTTCATTGACCTAATTCTCAATGGAGGAGAATTGTGATGATTGGAAGGGATTCCATTACCCTACCATGCCCAGGAGACGATGGTGAACAACAGGATTTACCAATCTCTCAATCTCAAAACAGGTAAAGAATATATCCAAAGCTATCACAACATTTATTGTAATTTGAGTCACAATAAATCATAGAAAACTGAAAATATTCTTTTAATATCAAACTAGAAATCAATAAGGTTCAATAAAAATAAAAATCAAAGCAAGATAATCATCCAAATATGCTACAAGCTTCGCCTCTTATCCCTAACTAAGAGATTTAGTCAACCATAGACATGATTGAAACCAAATCTCTTAAACAAAGCATGGAAAATAAATTTGGGAAGAAGAAAAACACTTTGGCGGGTGCTCCACCCTTTTACTATGCTCCTTGAAACATTTTTAAACCCTAAAAGATGCTTTTGAACATCATAAGGGCTCCTATTTATAGTTGTGGAACTCCAACTTTCGCACAGAGTTGGAAAAATTCGCAAACCACCTCAAATTTACGCACTGCGTAAAACCTGTGTAACCTTCGATGACCCCTTCGATGTCATCGAACTGGCTTTGATGTCATCGAAAATTGTCCGAAACTGTCCAGCGAGTTGAGCCCGAAATTCCTGAACTTATCGATGCATCTAACTGACTTTGATTACACCTTTGATGGCACCTTCGATGTCATCAAAGTCTATTTTGGAACTTTTTACGAACTATATTTTTCTGGCCCCAGAATTTCAGAATATGTTTTTTTAGGACAATTTTCAGGATTCATTTTCTTCACTTCAAATCTTCGGTTCTCTTCATTCCTCATTTAGTTTCCTTAGATCTTTGGCATGTGAATTCTTCATTAATGACTTTCAAATCTTCAATTCTTTAGTATCTTCTTTTGAGCTCTAAATCCATCATTTTAAGACAATATTCATCATAAGCTCATGAATTACCTCGCATGACAAAAATATATATAATTAACTTAAATTATAAATTAAATGCCATAAAAACTGATGTAATTGAGGGGTAAAATATGCAATATTTGATTATCAACAATTAATTTAATAGTTTGATCTTCTAATTAAAATGATTTGGAATTTGATTTTAGTTGAGTTATAATAGATATATTGATAAATTAGACATTAAGATTGCGATATGTGAATCCTTGGATCCTTAATATTTGTTATTATTATTATTTTTAACCCATCTTAATTCGTTGGAATTCTTAACCTGGCATTATACTAGTTATAGTTGTGTTCTCACATTCCCTATGGATCGACTTTGGTCTTACCGAGTTATTACTACACAAGGGATGTGTAACCCCTAGGTTGTATTAGAATGAAGAATAGTAGAGAAAGAGAAAGGATGAGAAGAAATGAGGAAGAAGGGAAGGAGATTCGAGCTGAGTTGACTCGGTGAGTCAATCTAGTGTCCATTCGCAATTTGAACCAATTCTCAAGGTTGAGTTAAGCCCCATTTGCACATTGTTTATTAGGTAGGTTTCCCTTCTAGCCCTTTTTTCAAATAGGATATTAATTGTCATTTTTTACATCACGATTTAATTAGTTAACTCACTGAGTCAAGGTGTTGTTTAGTCATATTCTAGGTCCAGAAGATGAAAAACCCTAGTGTATGAGAAATGTAATCACCATGTTTGATTTCATGCAAAAGCTACATAAGATTGTCAGAAAATGCTATTGAGTCGCACGTAGTTGTATGTGGATCCAACGGAGTGAAGTTAATTTAAAGTTGGTCCACGCAGAATTTAACATCACATTAAATTATTTACAATTATATTAGGTTGGTGATCCCCCCCTCCCGGCTCTTGAATATTTGATCTTTATACTTTTCAATCGTCTTCGTTAAGCTTAGATTCATTTTACTTGAACTTGAGCATTGCATTATATATGATTTACATGTTTACATAATGACCTTCATTAGAATTTGATGTTAGCATTGTGTATTTAGTTATATAATGAGAAATTGCATTCATTACATGTACATATAAGCTGTGAATTTAAACTAAAGATTATAATCAAGTGTGTGACCTTTGGTTTTCTAAAACTATCTTGATTGGTGCATTGCCATGGATTCCCTAGGAGGTGTGCTACCTCGGGACCCTAAAATTTTCTTGGTCAGTGTACTCGCCTTGGGTTCCCATTGATAAGAATGTGTGTGGAGACCCTAAAATTATCTTGGTTGATGTACTGTCATGGGATCTCATGAATGCGAATGCGAATGTGAATGTGAATGTGATACAGGCTCCTAAATTGTCTTGGTCGGTGCATTACCTTGGATGCCCTAGAATCATCCTAAAATTATCTTTGTCAGGACATTGCTTTGGACGTTTATCTGATAGTATGTTTGGATAAGTGATTGATAAGTAATTATGTTGATTTGTGAATATGGAAAGTGATGATGGTAATTATGATTCATTGAAAGCATTACATGTATTGCATCTTGCATTACAATTTAATGTTATTCCATATTGTTTTATTTCAAATTATTTTGATTAGTCGTATAAACCTAGAAGTCTTTAGAAGTTAGCCGCATATAATCCCACTGGGTTGTTATGCTCACCCCTACTTAGTTTTACAAGGAGCATGATTTAGTCAAGGAGCCGGGGAAGCGAAGATCTAAGCTTAGGTAATTTAAAGTTGTTATTATAACAGATAATTTCAAGTTTCTTTTTTAAAAAAAAAATATATATATATATATATATAAATAAATAAATAAATAAAAACCAATATAAGGTGTCTAGCTGACCATGCCACCATCCCCATCCAAGTGAGGCCAGCATTAGGAATACTTTTTTTTACGGTATTCCTCCGTATCCATAAAGGCAAAAAAACACAGAGAAAGAAATCAACGTCAGCTTTTTCAAGGTAGAAGAATAACATCCAGCCCATTTGATGTGTGCACCGTATGCACCCATCCCTCTCGATCTAATCTGCGAAGCCACGGTCCGAGCTCGCATTCCTCTCTATCCGAATCTCCTACGATAAAGTAGACATTCCTCTCCCACTCACCATTACGTCGTCCTTATCTCTTCTTTCCATGCACGGCCATCTATGACCATCTGCATGTGTGAACCATGATCATCCATGCATCATGCCCATGTTTTGTTCAAGCCTGCAAAATATGCCCATACCGGCACCGATACGTCCTGAAACAGAAAAAGAAAAAGAAGGCTTATTGAAGAATGCTATACCTGAGATGTTGCACGGTATCTCGGGTTTTAAGTTGTATTAGTGAGAACTCCACGTGATTCTCTCCGATTTGTAAAAACTCCACTCCGTTCAAACGTTTTGTCAGTTCATTTTGGGACGTAAGGCCAAAACGAAGCCGGATCCAATACTCAAGTGGGACGTACTAAAGGAAAAGGTGATTAGGCAAATTCCTACCGTTGAAACTTCCCTAGGTTCGACAGTAATGTTTACATGCCATCCATACCGTTCGTGATATCATTCCTACTGGGATGAACTGAAAACAGAAGTATTAGCATGATTTAAAACTTATGTGGCCCCACAAATATTTCAATTGTGGACGTTCAATTCTCACGTTTTCGCTCACTTGTATATTAGATCCGGCTTCTTTTGTGCCTCTTTTTCTAAAATGAACTCACAAAACGGATGGACGGAGTGGATTTCTTATAAACATCACAGTGGTCCCTATCGGTGTTCCCAGCGCAGGACTATGTGCATGCATACATGTTGGCATGCATGAATTTTATTCTATTTATTAATTGTTATTTATTTTATTTTTGGTACTAAGGCATGGATGAATTTCATCATCCATCTGCGCGGCTTCCGTGGATCCCCAGTCCCACCTTGATGTATGTGTCTTATATCCAAGCTGTCCATCCGTTTTGAAAACTCATTTTATAGGTGATCTAAAAAATGAAGCGGATCCAAATCTCAGATGGACCATAATATGGGAAACAGTTGTAATCGACCATTAAAAACTAGTCGTGGGCCACAAATGTTTTTGATCAAGCTGATATTTATGTTTCCTCTTCATTCAGGTCTTTCAGACTTTATCAACCACGTCGGATGGAAAGTAAACATTCCGATGGCCCTATGAAGTTTTTAATGGTGGGGATTCAATTATGATTGTTTCCTGTGGTGTGGTCCACCTAAGATTTAGATTTGCTTCATTTTTTGGATCATGACTAAAATGAGCTGTCAAAATGGATGCATGATGTAGATTTAAGACACATATATCGAAGTGGGCCCCACAGATAGGGACCACCGACCCGGATCCACCCAAACCTCGCCATCATCCATGTGGTCCTTAATCGGCCCATTTTATTCTAAAAAGATACGGAGGAGATATAGGGTACGTGTCTTGCATCTTTGCATGGCACACAAGGGTTTATATTCTACAAATTGAGCCCGTGGCTGGGTAATCTAGACCCTTTATCTGTTTTATCCCATTCTGGCTGGAATATTGCCTAAAATTCTCCTTGGAAAGGACAACATTAACCTTTGGACTTCTGGGCTACTTATAGACGGTTGGAAGGTTAAAAGACAACGCCGTTGACATTCAACTGACAAATAACCTAATATTTGATCACTGATCTTCCAACAAGAGGATCATAGGAGATTTTTCCAACTACCGTGGATTACCAGACCGTAGGTGCAGGGCCCACTTGTCAGACTCAAGAACGCATGTGTAGTGTACAAAGATGTGGGCACGTATCGTAAGCACTTCGTTTCGATCCGCTATAATCTACTTTTGCCTGCGTAGCATCGCGAAAAAGACTAAATAGACATGGCTGAAGCTGATGTTATATTGATCCAGAGCCGAGTGTATACACAGTATACTCGGGTTTTTAGATACGGGCCTTTGGTTTGTGGTGCAGACGTTGGGGAAGCGGACTGTCAGTGACCCCGGGAACAGAGATATACCTGTGCCCGGGGCTGTGTGGGGCCCACAGAAGTGTCCATGACAAATCCAATCCGTCCATCTGTTTTGAAAGACGAAATTAGTGCAGGATTCTAAAAATATGGCCGATCCAAAATTCAGGTGAGCCACAACAATGAAACATTGGGAAAAGAAACGCCCACTGTTGAAACATTCCTGGAGCTGACCATGACGTTTATACGCCATCCAAACCGTTCATAAATTTATTACCATCATATAAACGGTACCGATAAATGTCCTCCCAATATAAAACTTCTGTCACCCACTTGTTCTATCCCCACTGTTTCGTGTGATATGGCTCACATGAGTTTTGGATCTGCCGGACTGTTACAGCGGGACATTGACATCCATACGAACTATCTTTTGATACAATGATGAAAAAAATTACTTTTAAAATAATGTCTTCCAACCTCCTGAACTTTAAAATATTAGTTATCCATTCACTCACCATCTGTAACTGTCTTGTATAATGTACTTTAATTATAAAATGATCATAATACCCTGATTGAAAAGCAACATAAAGCAACTTTTTTTTTTGGCTTTTATAGTCCTAACCCTAAAAACAATCCCTCTCTCACCTCTCTCCCATCTTTCTTCTCCCACTCCAAGCTTTGTCCACGCGTCTCCACCATGCCCCCGATTTCTTCACTCCACCATTCTTGTGTTCGGCTACAACTCAATGCGCAATTGAACCCACTACCCGCCTTCTATTGTAACCCAACCTGCAATCAAACCTACTATTGCAAGCATTGTGTTTAGTGTGAAATATTATAAATTTCTCCATTGTTATGCATTAGTTTCATAAATATAGATGCACTTAATTGATCTAATTATGTATGTTTTCCTTTTACGAGCTGATTTAGAAAGCTAAGATGAAAATAACACTTAAGTAATGATTTAATGCTTAAAGAATGACCAAGTATAGAATTGGATCTATGAAGGTCAATATTAAAAAATTCAAGAGTCAAATATCCAAGAAAACAAAATGAGGAAGGAAGAAATTTGAAGACTCAAAGTGAAGGAAATTAGAATTGGAGAAAATGACCATTCGATGCCATTGATGACTCCTTCAATGCCATCGAAACTAACATTGATCCCATCGAACCATTTTTGATCCCATCGAGAAAATTAGGAATTTTTCAATTTGATTGCTGGACACATTCTTCGATGCCATCAAGAAAATCTTTGAATTTGAAAGTTGGTTGCTGAACAATTTCAAGTTTCTGTTCAATCCCATCGAAGAAGCTTTGATGCCATTGAGAAAGCTTCAATGGGAGTTCAATGCCATCAAAATGACATCGAAGGTGCGAGCGATTGCGTAAATTCAGAGTTAGTTTGAAGTCGATGCTAATCAAGTTTATATACAGGGATATTTTAGGCTTTCTTAAGTATAAATTATAGGAGTAGAGAAAAGATTTGTGGAACCTCAAGGAGTCATCTCTCTTCTCCAATCATTCGGTTCTAGTTAGTTTTTATGTTTTTCTTTTGGAGTTTTAGTTTTAGTTCAATCATTTCTTTAATTGGCTAATCTCTTAGCTAAAGCTAATGGGTGAAGCTTGTAGTTGTTCGTAATGCATAGTTTACTTTGATTCAAGTTATTTAATTTGAATGAATATTTATTTCTAGTTTACTTTGATCCATTGTCGATTCCAAGCACATTGGATGTTTAGGAAAGCTAAGGATAATTTCTTATCTATTTTACAAGGGATTGATATATAAAATTCATTGATCTATCATAAACTCAGGGCAAGATAAATGCTTTAAATTCACTGTAATCAATACTTTGTTGTAGGATGTGGGAATCAATTCAATTGATGTTCAAATTTGTTTTGATGCATGAATGATGGTTTAACTGTTCCATCATCCAACGACTAGATCTTAAGTCTACCATTCAGCTGAGCGACTTAGTAGAGCTCTCCATATTTGATTTGGGGTTTATTGTTGGTTGGGTTATGTGATTTGATTTGGGGGGTTTTTGTGTTTATGTTGATTTTAGGTGATTTGGGGTTTGTTATTGGATTTGGGGTTTTTGTGTTTATGGTGATTTGGGGTTTGTTGTTGATTGTGTTATGTGATTGAATTTAGGGTTTTGTGTTTATGGTGATTGGGAGATTTTTGTAAACACCCAAAAAATCAAATTTTGGTGACTTAAGATAGAAAAACCACATCTCATAGTGATTTTTATAATGCACATTAAGTGTTTGTTCATGGTCTGACATGGAACTCATGGTATAAAACCGGATCAGTTAGTACTAATTCTGAGTTCAATTGGACTAATAATATCAGACTCGCCTGGAATCAATTGCTTACCTTCACAGTTGCTTGCATTTTTGTGTATAAAGTGTTAAATCCCTTCCTCATATAGGTGAAAAAAACATGTTTGTTTTAAAAGAATGGATCGTAACACAATTATATCATGGGGGTACATGTACAAGTAGATGATATTTGTAAGACCGTGAAATACATTTGGTGGCATGATAGAAGAGTATGATTTAAAACTAGACCAAATGTCATTCATAATGGTGGAGAGAGCCCTTAGAAATAAGTTAAGGTGTCCTTCAAGTCAAAATTTGAAATTTACTTATATCATCCCAGAGTTAATCCTGGAGTGAGGATGGGACTAGTAAGCAATGACGTTGAGTTGTTGGAAATGTTTAACCACTATCGGGATTAGACGTTGCAGTTGAAGTTGTATGTGACACACGCTTGAAACAGGCGATGAAAATGAAGTTGAGGATGGGGATGGTGACGACAAGGACGATGATGCAATGTACGTCCCTGAGGTAGACGAAGCAAGTGATGAGGACGATGAGAAAGAAAAAATCCATAAACTTTCAGATGATGAGATATTCCCTCAACATGGCGATCCACTGTCACGCCCCAGATTTAGTGACCGGAACTCACAAGAATCCTGATAGCTGATTCCGGCGCCGACAGCCTCCGTAATACCTCATTCTTAGCTCCCGACACACATTCACCAGGTTCCGATCCTGGGATCCCACAAGGAGGATTTTTATAACATAATTTCGATCCAGAAAAAGTGTACCCAAGATCATAACATAGTAACCACAGATAATAACTACAGGAACAACATTACAAAATCCACTAAGAATTTAAACTTTTACAAGATACAAGGTGCAAGGAAAATACAGGGTCTATATAAAGGAAACTCCAAAAGGATCAGCGGCACGCTCCAACTCCTGCTCTGCTCTCAGGCTTAAAATTACCTGCACGCATCAATCGTGCATAAGCTTATAGAAAGCTTAGAGGGAGGTATAAGTGTGTGTAATACCAGTGTTGGAAAAGCAATATTAGATAATGCGGAAATGCGGCATGAACCATGAATACCATTAATGCCAACAGCCATACCAAGGCTATGCTATACCAAGCATGAATGCAGTAAGCGTACCAAGGCCATGCTATGCAACATATGAGTACTGGGCGCCATACCAAGGCGATGCACAAGAGGCATACATAGCCAATGCCATATGCAAGTGAAAATGCGATCATGCCAGTCCTCATATCCCATCCACATATCCATAAAGTTCCACTATAGGGAAACCCCCGGGGTCAAATACACTGCCATCTGACTGCCGTCTCCTAGCCGCATAGTCTAACGAGCGTAAGAGACCTCACTACCCACCTGTGGACAACCAAACACTAGCAAAGCTCGATGGTAGCGGACACATTCACGAGTTGGTCAAACTCAGCCTAGTTATTGTCCTCTCACTCAGGCAGGTAAGACCACAACCTATCTTAACCGACCACACTACAGTGGGAGTCACAGCTTAATGGTATAAGGCACTCAGGCACTCATGTTTTCCACTCGGTCTCGGCGTTGAGGCGTCTCCTGGTACCATGAAAGTTTAGGGGCTTTTATCTAAGGACATCCTAAGTGCCCTAAATGCTCAAGTAACATTTTCGGTGTCCAAATCCAGCCATCCATGATATGCCTGTGGAGGATACGACCCTGATGAAGAGAGGGCGAATGTCAATCATACTATGTAATGTCAGATGCATGAGTCACACAAATAGCCATGCATCTATCCCAAGCATCCAACGTGCTCAAGAGGAAAAACTATAAGGCCCGTATCTTAGACCGTACTGTTCCGTAGGCTTCCTTGGTCCTCCTACTCAAATTCCAGCAACCCTTGACCTATATCCGACATTTGGGCGCGATCCTAACCCGAGTCCTGCATACCGAAAATGGCTCGACCCAAAACTTGTACCCTAGCGACCTGCCGTCACAGTGGTTCCAACACTATGTCTCGCATGCCGATGCGATATTCGAGACAGGAGTTGTGGGCCCACATTCATCTGGAGGAAAACACCGTGCATTGCGAAATCCTAGGGAATCTCTACCAAACGTCACATCAATCAAGTCAAGTACATCCATACCCCATGCCACCTCACTCTATTACAAGTACAAGCACCCATCCCCTCTTTCCCTAAGTCAACTCTTTCTCTCTCTCTCTCTCTCTCCATCCATCCCTCTTTTACCCAAATTTCAACCAAACTCATACCTTCCCATCCCTATTCTTTACAACACCCATTCCACCCATCCCTTATCAATCCATCACTCCTCTCTCTCTCTCTCTCTCATTCTCTAACAATTCCCCTAACTCCCAAGAGAGAGCTTCCAACATCCAAAGCTCTCCAAGTCTCCCAAGCCAAGTGTGGCCCAAACCCTCTTATCTCCCATCTCAACCCTTCATTCTTCATCAACCTCTATCAACATCAAAGACAAGGAGCCTAGGAGTCCCAGGAGCTAAAGAAGGAGGCCACATGTGGGTGATCCACTGTTGATTCTTGTTTTAAGGGCCCACTTGTTATGGGACCCACTTGATGTATGCATTATATAGGGACGGCCTAATAGTGGCGGGGTCCCTCCCCTTCACGTTTCTCTCTCTCTCTATGTCTCTTACTCTCTCTCTTTCTGTCCTGTTGTAGTGGACCCCACTAATATGTGTTTCATCTACACCGTCCATCAGATATGGTGGGACCCCACTGTGTAACGTGTCCCCATCCAGGCCGTCCAGGGCCTGGACGCTGGATCCATATATGTAGTACATATATATTATATGTAATATATATATATATTATAATACATACATACATACATATATATGTGTGTGTGTGTGTGTGTGTGCGTGTGTGTGTGTGGGCCCCACGTGGGGACCCATCGATTGGGAAAGGGATTGGCTGGTGTACCAGACGCCAGCAAGAACTGTGGATCCCACCTTAATGTATGGGTATTATCCCCACCGTCCAGCTGGGACGTGGAACCCTCAATGAGGTATGTGCCTCATCTATGTCATCTAGATCGAGGACCCCACCTTGATATATGTGTTTCATCAGCACCGTCCATTTGGACGGTGCCATGTGCGGTCCCACCATGATGCAGTTGCATCGTTTGACCACCCACCATGATGCAGGTGCTATATCTACACCATCTAACCATTTTGAGAGATAATTTTAGGGCTTGAGATTAAAAATAAGACATCTAATTATTAAGTGGACCACACTGCAGAAACAGTGGGATTAAATGTCTACCATTGAAACCCCTTTAGTTACAGAAGTTTTGGACCAATATGATATTGGTTTTTCCTCCCAGTTTAGATCCTTATGACCTTATGAGCAGACTGGATAGGAAATGAACGCTATGGTGGGCTCATTGAGGTTTTGACAGTGGAAAATCATTATCTCCATTGTTATTTGCAGAATGGTCCAGATGACCTTTTAATATGATTCATTTTTTTTGGATAATGCTCTAAATTGATCCCTAAAGATGGATGAATGGTGTAGTTGGTATGGCCTATTTGATAGATTTGGGCCCATTTTATACAGCCCATTTGATGTAATTGGGTCCCATTTGGTGAGGCCTGATGTGATGTACTTGGGGCTTATTTGATAAGTCCCAATGTGATATATGAGGCCCTTGTAAGAGGCCCAACTTGTTGTATTTGCAAAGGCCCATCGTGATGTATATTAGGCACTTGAGTGAGGCCCATGATGATCTACATTAGGCCCTTGTGTGAGACCGTGGGCCCACTGTACGTTTGGCCCTATGTGGGCCACTCCTTGGGAGCAATGTTGGTTGAATGTCCACATTGATGGGCAGTGATGGTTAAATGTCCACATTGTGACCTTCCCTTATGCCTGGTTAGGCCCATTCTCATCATTCTCTAGTGGGTTAACCTAAATTATTGGGCCTCATTGATATTGCTTGATTCATCATCGACCGTCCATTTATGGACCCTGCCTTGCGTCAAGGCCGATTATCGAGACCGATTCTGATTGTCGAAGCTGATTTCAATTGTCGAGGCCAATTCTGGTTGTCAAGGCTAATTCTAATTATCGAGGTCAATTCTGATCGTCGAGGCCGATTCTGATTGTCGAGGTCGATTCAAATTGTTGAGGCCGATTCCGATTGTCGAGGCCGATTCTGATTGTCGAGGCCGATTGTCAAGGCCAATTTCGATTGTTGAGGCTGATTATCGAGGTTGATTCTGATTGTCGAGGCCGATTCCAATTGTCGAGGCGGATTCTAATTTGTCGAGGCCGATTCCGATGGTCAAGGCCAATTGTCGAGGCCTAATGTGATGTATATGCGGCCTGTATTTAAGGCCCATTGTGATATGTATTCAGCCTGTGTTTAAGGCCCAATGTGATGTATATGAGGCCTACGTGATGAGGCCCATTATGGTGCCTTTGAGGGTCAGTCGATAGAGCCTGTTGTGATGTATATTAGGCCCATACGAGAGGCCCATTGTGATGTGTATTAAGCTCTTGAGTGAGGCCCATGGTGTTGTATATTTGGCCCTTATGTGAGGTCATGGGTCCACTATATGTTAGGCTCTATATGGGTCATTCCTTGGGGGCAATGTTGGTTAAATGTCCACATTGTCGAGGTCGATTGTCGATGCCGATTATTGATATCGATTATGACTATGTGATAGCGTAACATCATGATACATGCCCATACGCATATGATTGACCATTGCATATGTCATAGTGCCGGTGGTTTATGGGACTCCCTGATAGGTGGAGTTATCCCACATGAGCACACGGTATATGTAGGATTGATGCATGATTGGAGTACATGACTCATACATCTTGTATTGTATGATTGTGATTACTATACACCCTAGCGACATCAAGGCCGTGGTCTCCACGGGCATGTCGTGAATGGCCAGATGGGACATCGAAAATCTTTTTCTATATGGGGTGTCATAGATATCCCTGAGTGAAATTCTCTAAACCCTCTAGGTACCATAGGATGCTTTAATGTCGAAATCGAGTGGATATATATGAGCGCATAAGGGTCATATACCAGTAGGCTGTGTCTACCACTATGTCGTGGTCAGTTGGAAGGGGGTGTGGCCTTACCCTCCTGAGGGAGTAGGCAATGTTAGGCTGAGTCTGACCAGCTTGAGGAATGTGTCTGCTATCAATGATCAAGGCCCGATATTGGCAAGCGGATAGTGAGGTCTCTTCCACTTACCCAGTTGTGCGCTTCATGGGGCGGCAAGTGACGTAGAGTATACTAGACTCCAGTGATGATCCCAGAGATGTATGGTACTGATTTGTGGAGCAGGAGTTACATACTCAGCATTATATTCATTCATTTATTTATTCACTATCCACTCGGGCTGGTGGTGCGCAACTAATTGTTATGTGTACTTTTGTAATGACCAGGATTTTGGTTGGGGCACGCGACTAACCTGAGATCAGGAGCTTACCACATTGTGTGTATCTATCTAAATTTAGGATGGGACTGGTTTGGATAGAAGTCCTTTGTGATAGGCGCCATAGCCTGCAATACCACGTACTATCATTCTGACTTTACACTGCAGCTTGGTCATTTCATTCGCACCACATATTGCATATTGTATTACATCTTCGGCATATGGCATTTTGGGTTGATATGTTTCTGCATTTATATGACCTAGATGAGGCTGATGGTATTCATAGCTCTTTTAAATTGCATATTGTATTGCATCCTCGATATCTAATATCTGGTTCATTATGTTTCTACATTACATAGCTGATTTACATTACTTTCTCAGTATATGACATTGGCTTGCTATGTCTTTTCATCACATATCCTGGATGAGGTTGATGATATTTTTATGGACTTGTCAATATTTCTGCTTACTCTGATATTGTATGGTTCGTGAACTTACCAGTGGCCGCTTACTCTGATATTGCATACTGAGCACGCATATACTGCTTACACACTTACACCACCCTGTAAGCTTTCTATAAGCTTATGCACGATAGATGTATGCAGGTGGCGTTAGGTTGCAGTAGCGTTGAGTATGGAGCGTGTAGCCATCTTCTGGAGCATTGAGCATGGAGCGTGCAGCCATCTTCAGCACTGTATTCAAATGTTTATATTAGTGGATATGTGATGATGATGTTGTTCTTGTGATTTGGGTATACTTGTGGTTATGCTTCTTATGAGATAAATTCATGTTGAAAATCCTCCTTGTAGGATTTCAGGATCAGCATCTGGCGTATGAACGCTAGGAGCCGAAAATGGGGTACTACAGAGGCTGTTGGCACCAGATTCAGCGATTGAAAATTTTTTGAGCCCGATTTTTGAATTTGGGGCATGACACAAACTCCATCCCTCACAATATCCTGCCCAATGGCATAACCATGACCAATCACATCTCAACCAAGCATTTATATGATGCGTATGGGAGTGGGTCATGAAGATGAACAAAGATGTCAATGCGGTAAAGATGTTCTCCCCTCCTAACCAGTAGGGTCTAAGTACATAGACAGTTTTCCAAAAGGAATACAAACTCTAGTGGGGGCCATTAGCCTGGGGTAGCCCACGAGGCTAGATAGCTAATGGCATGGGCCTAAATAATAAGAATGGGCCTAACAATGGTCTATGGTGGACCTTTAACCACCCATAGAAGCAAGAATGGGCCTAACAAGGGCCTAGAGGGGTACTCCAATGTGGGCATTCAACCACCATTGTCCCCTGAAGGCGACCCAATAATAATCTACCAAGGATCAAGGCCCGTGGCCCAAGCATCACCATAAGAAAGAGATGGGCAGTTATGTACATATAAATACATCACATGTTGGGCCTCAATAAAGTGGCCCAAGGCTACACACAATTCATGGGTCTAATAGGGGCAATATATAGCCCAATCCACATGCAATAATATGGGCCCATAAGGAAGGTTAGGGCCCAAACATGAGGGCCACCAAGTTCATACATTGTGGTGGGCCTAGTGGGCAACCCATTACTCCAACACATGGGCGAGAATCATATTAACCTAGCCCAAGAATTTAGTTGACTTGGTGGGCAACCAAGGACCCAACCACTCATACATTCTAGCCCACTAGCCCAACACAATATCATAGAGAATACAACCTAAGAATCCACTAGGCCTATCTGGAAAGTTTCAGCCCATTTGGGCCTACAAGGAGTCCAAAAAATCTGGTTACATATAAGTACCCATATAGCCCAACCAAAGTGGGCCTCAATGGTGCATTAATTAAGCCCAAAATTAAGGGAGTAAAGGCATGAATTATCCCTACAAAACCCTCACAATATGGTGGGCCCCACACCCTTAAATCTAGCCACAAAACAATGTATATTTATCGATACCTTGCTGGATTTTTAGTCCACCAGCTATTCTGGGCCTGGTGAAGCCTGGTAAAAATAAACTCTAATTGGGACATAAGTCCAGATGGTCTAACACCATGTACAAGGGGTCCCACCATATAGGGAGCATATATAAAACACATAAATTAGGTGGGCCATACTACTGGACCGAAAGTCTAGCAGTAGCCCATCATTGGGTGTCCCACATAAGGGGTGGGTGGTCCATGGGCCTGGACACCCAGCCCACTCCCAAGCTCAAAGTGGGCCACACCTTGGATGTTCCACACAAGGTGGGCCACGTCCAAGTGGACCACTAAATGGATGGACACATGGATGAAATACTACATCATGGTGGGCCTCACAAGGGTGGGACGGCCAGCCTTGCTGGTAGTCAACCACCTGGGATGTCCAGCAAGGTGGCTGGTCCAGCCACTTGCCCCAAAATTCCAATGACCCAATTAGCCTAAATTCAAGATAGGTGGTTCCAAGCAAGGGTGGGCCACCATAGGAATAAATTCTAAAATTTATAACACATGTTAAGTATTTTAAAAGAATATGGGCAACAATACATCCAAAAAATCTACTGGTGCAGAAAATACTGTTGTCCCCATGTTTGGCACCACATGGGGTGGGCCTAAGCTTTTCCAAACCTTTGAAAAATAGGTGGAAAGGTTGGTTCCACATATGGATTGCAAGTGGAATCCACTGGGGTGGCCCACTTACTCCAAAAATCAAGGTGAAAGTGCTCATTTCTAAGATGCAATGTTGTTGAACTGTCCAGAAATTTCTGGGCAGTTAGCCTACTTTGGCCCCATCCCATGGGCCTCAATCATGGGGGAAATGATGTGGGCCCTATTTCACATCAAAGTGGGGTCCACACTCTAGAAAATCCCCTAAGAAATTTGAGAAAAAGAGGCATATAAACTGTCCCAAACATTAGCTCAAAATCATGTTCCAGATGAGCCTGAAATCTAGACAGCAACATATGTTGTCCATATTTCGGTCCATATAAATTATCCAAAGGGTTTTATACCCTGATCCATCAAGTGGGGTCCACCTAGATGGGTCATCAACATTTCAGATCCATTAGTACACCAAAAGCCTCAAGAAAAACCATGTTTGGAGGCCACCCAAGCCATGCATGCCATGGTGGGCCTGGATGTCTAGCTAGGTGGGCCTGGACGTCCCATCTCCCTGATGGATCTGAGATGTTGCTGACCATCTCAGTGGGCCACAATATCTCCAACAATAATGGAAAGAAACTAGAGAGAAAGGGAGAGAAAGGAAGAGAGATCCGACCATTGGTGGAACGTTCCGCCACTAATGAACCTTCCACCTACAATCTACACCGTGCAATACATTTATAGCATACATGAAAGCTATGTTCAATTGAAAAGAAGTTCTGAGGTAGGGATACCATCCCTACCATTGCATGCAAAGGTCAAAATGATATATGATAGGTTAGATCTAAGAGAAATGCCTCATTGTGGGTCCATGGAGGATGACCCACCATGGGAGATGAAATGCATACATCTAGGCCAATGAACTTGATCTTAGGAGTCATGTAGGACCTCCACCATGGATTGGTGGGTCCTACATGCTTCCATTCATGTGAGAAAGAGAAGGAAGAGAGAAGGATCTTGATGGAGCACCCACCTCCAAGGAAAGCTTCAAAACTTCAAGACTATCACCTAAGCTTCAAGGGAAGATGTTTAGATGGTGGAGATGGAGGTTAGAAGCTTGGATTGAGGGGAAGATATGGAGAAGAGTTGCTGGAATGAGGGAGAGGTTGGGATGTCTCTAGCACTAAAAGAGAGAAATGAGAGAATGGGAAGGAGAGAGAAGGGAGAGAGGGAGGTTGTAACGCCCCGGATTTCAAGGGTCGATCAAAGCTCTACTCCCGAGATCCAGCAAATCACTTATACAATATGGATAATGATGTTCAGGTTTTGCCCATATTAATGGATTAGACATGAGTGAGATTATACTAAAACATCATATCATACTCCAGATATAATTAAATTAAGCAAGCGGAAGTCTGAAACATATATATTTAAGCATGCAAGTATTTCACAACCTCTAAAGTATGAGTATGTAACCAGGCTGAATATGTACACATATTATTTTAAAATATATAAAATGTGGAAGTGTAAGGTGTCCAACTAAGCCAAAGTCCCAGTTTTCCCTGCATATCAGCACGAGGTCTACATCGACCCGCCTGATAATTGAAAGTACGAGAATTCCTCCTCTTCATCCATATAGTCCTGCTCCATAACATAGACTTCATCAGCACCTGCATCTAAACTAGAATTTGGTTGGTGTTTTAAAACACCATCCCATGTGAAAATGAGTAGCTAATTCAGTGGCACTATAAAGTAAAAGTTAACATGTTATCAAGTCAAATAAGTAGTAATGATAAAGCAACATGACAATCATTTCCTAACTACTCATGTTAATGCAGGAATGGAGTACAAGTAATGATGTTTGCTCTCACACCAAAGCTCCCTCACAAGCGACTCCACAACCTATTTTGCATATGACATCACTTCCTTAAAAAAAAGTGCAACTTCATCGCCAAAGCACATCCTAACTAATGCAATGTGATGTATGGTCGTGTTAGCCGAGTACTTAGATAAGCTTATTCACACAGCAGGTTTGGGAAGCTAGGGTACCTCCCTTTATATCATTGACCTAAACTAAAGGATCCATTTAGGGTCGTCAATCCTATTTGAGCACATACGATAGGCAAGTTGTAGGGCATCACTCTTAATGAAAAATAGTCGATAGGCAAATTCACAAGTTTATACTCGAGGTCACTACGGGGAGGCTCGTCACCTCAACATAAGCCGACAGCTTGAACACGGTGTCCCATACCACCATGCCCGGCTCACGAGTCTTAATTACTCATTGGTCACTACGGGAGGCTCGTCACCCCAGCGTAGGCCGACAGATCAAACATGGTATCCCATACCACCATGCTTGGCTCATGAGTCTTAGCAGATCGTGGTACCATGGTTAAAGTGGGCCTTTATCTTGGTCAGGGTACCTTAGATTCAAGCAGTGGTGTCCATACATCGTAAATACACAATAGGCCACTCGGTTTGTTAGGGAAGTTCGATTAGTATGGGCACACGCTGACTAAATCGACATGGAGCACATAAGTAGCCCTCATGGCCTAACCACTGTCGACAATCGTCATGCAACCTAGATTCGTCGAATTTTTCCAAGGTGGTGTGACTAATTTAGCCATCCGAATAGGGACTATTACTGATTGCCTGGGCTACGTTGTAGCCCCAATCTTACTCAGATGCAGTAAATAAATATATTTGATAATTATTTCAGTATTTAACAAACAATCCAAGGGAATTCTTCATTTGATCATTTTATCAAACACATTGATCATGTTACCAAACACTTGCATTTTATCCATAAATTTAAGTAGAGGCAAGATGATTACATGAAAGAAACTATATATGTGTATAAGATAATGCAAAATCCTATGTTAATACTCATAATAAGTACAAATCATCAACAATTTCTCATTCAGACAATTCAACAAACACTTAGACTACACTATACCAAATACATAGACTAGGTTAGTTACAACACATATTTTAGCAATTCCTTATATGGAGAGATTAACGTACATATGTCAATGGTTAACCCTAGATTAGAAATCATGGCAAGCACAAATCATATTCAAATGCTCATTCAAACATTTCAACAAACATATGAAATGCATATTTTACTCTTCACGGTTCATGTGTATATTTCATACAGAAATCAACGTATCTAGACAACACGACAGCAATCAAGTCTGACATAAACCATTAGCTGACATTGAAAGCATTGATAACCATAACCTAAGCATTTATAGTCTGCACCATTCGTCGGGATGCTCGATTCGGACTCAGTCCAAACTCTACGTTTCCAAAAATGGGACGTCAAGCACCTAAACGACATAATAGGTCAGCTAGTTTGACGAACACTCAACTTGGATCTCTACAATGACATTAGGGTTATGTTTTCTTACCAAAAATCATAGCCAAAACAGGTTGTGTAGCGTGATAAGATGGAGATTCAGTGCGTGGAGTTGTGGGAAAGAATCCCAGCAAAGATTCTAAGAATCCTTCTTCCTTCCTTCCTCTTTTCTATCCTTTTCTCTCTCTCTCTCTCTCTCTCTCTCTCTCTCTCTCTCTCCCTCTCCCTTAGGGTTTTTAGAAAATTCGTATGAGGGAGAGATGGGGTGGTTTAAGGGCTTTATATAAGCCCAGAAGTGATGCAAATGGCCCCAGGGCCACTATATACATAGGTTATATCCTTTGGGCTGCTATTTTTGATAAATAAAGCTCGTAGGGAGGCCCAGTACTCACCTACGTCATAGGGTACGTTCCCTGACAATTGATCTATACCAGGAATGATTTCAGTGCGATCGGATGGGCCGATCGACCGTGCAGAACCTGTGTTAGATCAACGGTCATATTTACTCAATCGGAGCCACAATTATACGGATATGTGTAGGAAAATTTTCTTTTCCCATGGGTGAAGTTTGGTCAGAAACTGACGGTCCAAAATCCTCAATTTTGTGTGAGAGTGAATGGCCTAATTCACTTAAGATCCAACTCATTTTCTAAAGATATTCGTGTTTCTCACGTACTTCACTCGGGGTTCAAGTTTTACATTTCTGGATACTATCTAGGCTTAATTCTCACGATGGCTATCAAGCCCAATAGGAAGGACATCTTCCTATAATTTCACGGTCATCGGACTCTCGACGTGCAGTTTAGGTCCAATACAGGGTTTCAATGTACTCCCGAGAGCGAGAGGCTCTTGGGATTTCTCCTAGGTCTCTAAGTTACGTTGAGTTAGTGGTATTAATCGTTTTAGGCCTTCTCATTTGTAAAAATGGCAGCCCGAGCTTAATCCATGGATTATTTAGTTTAGTACTTAACTAATCTTCGTATAAAATATTCGATAGGATGCGGTCCTTCGGCGGTTCTGCCTTAGGTTGTACTTGGGTCTCCGTACGGATTTTTTCGAGATGTTTTAGAGGTATATCAATGTAATTAATCATGAGTTTTTGGCTAGGGAAGAGTAATGCAATGATAGCACATGGGGGGTAGAACCCAAGGCCCATGATAGCTTTCTAGATAAGGTAGCCTACTACCTAGGCTAGGGGTAGGGTAGGCTTTCTAGAAAAGGGAGCTAGGTGGGGCCCATTCTAGAAAAAAATGTACAAGGCTAGCTAGTGGGTCCCACCATATGATGAAAGGCCAATAAAAGCTTGGATGATAAGTCAAGATGTACACGTTAGAATTATGCATGAGATACGGCGTTGGAACCGCAGTGCCGATGCGGTCGCAGTGGCATAGGTTTCAAGTCGATTTAGGTCGGGTTTACATGACTGGACTTAAGGATGATCGTAAACGCAATCCACAGGTCGCTGGTTGCCGGGATTCGACCGGTGAAACCGCGGGACCTAAATGAACAAAATGGATACTCGGGTAAGGTCTTACATCCACCTGACCTCCATTCAGTACAAGATCCATCTGAAGATGATAACTTGCATGTAGAAGAAGGAATAGCGTTGCAAGATTTTTTTTTCATGGGAAATCCCAATTTCTTCATCAAGCAAGAATTTGATGATGTTGACACATTTTGGATGGCTCTTCGACAACAAGGAGAATCCAACTAAAATGGGACAACAATGACCTAAAACGCATTATTGTGACATGTAGGCTTGAAAATTGTCCATTTAGGATCCATGTGAGTCTTCATATAAATAGAAGGAACTTTTTAGTGAAGAAGCTAAACGAGGAACACAATTGGACTTCGGTAAATGAAAAGGGCAATCACATGACATCTTCTTTGTGGGTTGCTAAAATAATAGGGAACACAATATGAGAGAACCCAGGAATGAAGGTGAAAACCCTGAAGGAACAACCCTTCAAGAAATATGCTTTGGAAGTATCATATAGAAAAGTACATCGCGGAAGGGAGAAAGCACTTACAAAACTAACGGGTTCACACAAATAATCATACACCCTTGTACCAACATTCCGTTTTGCCATGTTAGACTACAATCCAAGAAGCGTGATTAGATATTGTGTGGAAAGTTGTGATGACCAATGGTTCCGAAGGTTGTTATTGTCTTTTAAGGGTTGCATCATGGGTTTTTTGAATGTTGTGAGGCCGTTCATAGGTTTAGATGGATGTCATGTGAAAAGAAAATACAAAGGTGCGGTGTTGTCTGTCGTTACCATAGATGGGAACAACAGTCTTTTTTACTTAGCCGTTGCTATGGTCGAACAAATCTGCGTGTGACTATTAGGAAGCTAAGAGAAAATACGGATATTTGGAGTTGTTTCCTGAACAATCTGCGTGTGATTATTAGCATGCTAAGAGAATTTGTAATAATTTCGGATAGGCAAAAGGGTCTGGTTGAAGTTGTTTACACAGTGTTTCCATCAGCATATTGTAGATTTTGTGTGCGACAACTCTACTAGAAATTTAAGAAATAATTCCGAGGCAAGTTTTATGAAGATAAATTTTGGAGGGCCACACTCGCATATATGCCCTTTGACCATGGCCAAGCTTTAGATGAGATAAAGCAGCAATCTCCTGCCGCACATCAATGGATAAAGAAGGTCCCACCTAGGTTTTGGTCTCGTGCCTATTTTTTATGACCATTCCAATGCAGATTCAATCACCAATAACATGTCCGAAAGCTTTAACAATTACATATATGATTCATGAACAAAACCAATTGTAGATGGTATGAATTGGTGTAGATCAAGGATTATGAATACATTTGTTGTATGAAAGGCATGGGCAAAAGTGTGGACTTCAGTTTTGACCCCACCGGCTATTAAAATGTTGAAGAAGCCAAGGTCTGAAGCTTCTCTACATCATGTGAGGCAGGCAACTATGGCAGAGTCAGAAGTTATATCTAAGGAGGGTACATCGGTTGTTAATTTGAACTAAAAGACTTACACATGCCTTGACTTCAAGTTATAAGACTACCTTGTAAGCATGTAGTAGCCGCAATCTGAGCCAACTATGGCAATGTGGAGGATTATTGTTCATGGTACTATATTGGTGATGTGTGCAGACAACTTTATGCCAAGCCTATCCATGCCATGCCCTGGCCATAGACTATGGCCGAAAGTTGACGACGTTGTGCTCCCCCCATTTTATCGGCGTCCTCCAGGTGGACCGAGAAAGTTTAGAATCCAAGGCACAAATGAGTCTCAACCGTCTACTTCATCACAAATTGTAAAATGTGGTCAATGTTGCGGCCATGGATGCAATCGACGTACATGCAAAGAACCCAGTAACGGCAACTAGGTAATAATTTTAGAAAATGTATTTTGTGAAAGATGAACTGCATATCATGGCTAAAAAGGCCGAGCTATACGTCCGGGGGGGGGGGGGGGTTGTGGGATGAATAGGACTATGCTAAATTAAAAAAATAAATGCGGAATTGAAAAAAAGATAGCACAATCAAACAATAAAAAAGCACATGTACATAACAACTTCAAATGTACTAGTCTTGAGAGGTTGATACAAACTTAGTTCTAAGGACAACCTAACACCAAAAACCAATGACTTATCGCAAGACAACCTTACTAGAACGTTTGTAAGTATTAAAAATCCAAACCAATAAAGAGGCAAAGGAAATAGCAAATAAAATAAACTAAGTTATTACAACATTTCCATAAGTGCATAAAATAAATTACACTATTCACCACAAATGCTTAAAATAAATTACAACATTCACACACATAAGCACATTCAATCATCCACCATAACTCCAGGAATTATAGTGGTTCGTTTGTGTGTACACCAACTATTAGAAAACAGCCACACAACTACTCCACTCCTAATATCTACTCCCTCAGGATATTAGCGTTCATTATAAAAAAAGTTTTCCAAGATTCACCTTAAAACCTCCACAATTGTGTCTTTGATTGGACTTACACAATTCCAAAAACCCCACACTCTGAGATTTTTTGGATTGCCTCAGACAAACCAAAAAGAGAGATTTTTCTAGCACAACCTCAACAACCAAAAAGGATATACAAAATTCTAAATGACACTTATCTGAAAACTCTCCTTTGAAGAAGTCCGATAGAACCGATCCGATGTAGACGAAGATGTTCAATGTCCAGTATCACACATGAAAAGGTTCTAGTTCTAAATGATTTTTAATTAAATCAACCTGGGCTAGCTTGATTTGATTTTGATCTCAAGAAAGAGGAAAACTCAAATCCCTTCTTAATATAAGATTGGAATAAAGATCACAAAATCAAATTACATAAGCTAATTAAAGAGAATCTAAAATGAGCACATAATAGCTTAATAAATTCACGAACTTATCTCTCAAAGTGGTGTCTTGATTTTGCTTTAAATGAATGAATAAACTCTTAAAATCGTGCTCAATTTATAGGTGAAAATATTGTTCACTCGACTGGTCTAAGGGTCGGTTCGATTGGTCGAAGGACCAACAAAATTTCAAATTTTCTGGCGTGATAAGATAAGGTCGTTACTCGACTGGTCCAGTGGCCTATTCGACTGGTCGATCAATGTACTCGACTGGTCGAGCGGGACTAGAAAAGTTTGTTGGACTTTAAGTCGACCCTGCACGACCGGTCGAGAACTGTTCACTCGACTGGTCGAGCAGTCTCCAAGACTGATCGAGAGTCCAACAGAAAATTTTGAAAAATTACAACAAACCTTGGACTGGTCGAGAAAACTCTTAGACTGGTTGAGGCAGTACTTGGACTAATTGAACAAGCTCTAAGACTAGTCGAGAAAATGACCTATAAACAAATAAAATTACCCACAAAAAATATGCAATGAATATGACACAATCTATGGTCATCCAAACCTGTTAGTTGGAACATTTGAAACACCATATGCTTTAGAGACTTAATATCTTGTGATACTTGAAGCCTGAGTTCGATCTCTTAAACTTGAGCTTGAGTCATGCTTGAGTTCTTGAGTTTTTAGCGTACAGAAGTTGAACTTTAAACTTGAACTTGAGTTCTTGAATTTGATCTTGAAACCATGAACTTCAACACTCTTCACTTCAACTTGAAGATGTAGGTAAGTTCGACGAAGATCCAGAAAACTTAAAAATGTATGAACTTGATCACTTCAACTCAAAGCATAATACAAATACTAAATGGTTTGGCACAACAGAATTTGACAATACAGCGGGTGCTAGATTTCCATGATAATATTTACAATCTCTCCCTTTGTCAAATTTGTGACAAAACCAAATTAAGAATCATACACAATAAAGAATCATGCACCAATCGTGTACCAATGAGGAATCATGAATTAGTTATATACATAATAAAGAATCATGCACTATTTGAGTAACAAATGATCAACAGACACATCTCCCCACATCTCCCCCTCATTCCATTACTCCACCTCAATCCAAGAGAAATGATTTGCAGAACCTGTAAAAAAAAATAATCCATACATACTACACTCCATATTCCACAATCATCACACATCTCTACAATTTATCTCCCTTTTTGTCACAATAAGATAAAGAAAAGATATATAAAGATAAGAGAAGTAAAAGAAATAAGATAAAAAAATATCATCATGATAATTAAAATATCAACTTAATGCACAATATCATGTCCACATAAAAAGTAAAAGTATGTCCAAGAAATATCTCAACACATAAAGAGTAGAAAGTATTAATACATGTCCAGAATATAAGAAAAAGCTAATCAGGTACAGATGATGGAGTAAGAATAAAAGGATCTATCTAATGTAGTCCCTTATTAATGCGCCTAAGATATTTATGCATGTATTTGAATTGATTTTCCTGAGACACATGCAGACCATCTACCTTCTCCTTAAGGGATCGCAATCATTCATTAAAGTCAGAAGGCTGAAAGTCTGGATCAGCCGCAGAGTCTGACTCATCAGTCTCATCAAATAAGTCATCCATATTAACATCATCAGGAGGCAAAGCATCCTCCTCTTCAGTTGCTTCAGCAACTCCTCGAACACCCACATCAACTTGGCCAGGAGCCAACCTCAGATTCATCCTATTAATGTTTGAGTTGTTGAAAGGAAGATGGTTAATGGGATCTTCTCCAACGAGCATAGCCACAAGACTCTAGGTGGCTAAATCAATCATAAGATAGGTAAATGGAATATCACTATGACCTAGATGGAGATGAAACTGAATAATGATGTAACAGATAAGAGATGGAAGACATAGAGGAACACCAGTAACAATAGAGTGAATGATGCAAACCATGAAGGAAGTAAGCTCAATCATGTTACCAAACCTAGGATAAACATTAGAGATGAAAATTCGATGGAGAATCCTGTATCTGGGTAACATATATTTAAAACTAAGTGCCACACCAGAGTTCTAATCAGCATCCATGTTGCATAACACTCTAGTTAACATCCATTTTTCGGACTCAGAAGGTCTTGCCACTATAGTAGAAATAGGAATACCGTCATCATTAAATGAAAGATCCATCAATCCAGATATTAAGTGACAGTCCACATCAATAGGACCTCTGGTTTTAATAGTAAAAGTCAAATTCTCAGTAGAGAAGTCACTTATGGAAGCAAACATGGCTTGTGCAATGGAACGGTATGCTGGACCGCCCCAATTTAAAATGTTAGCCCAACCTATAGCTTGAAGGAGGGGAACAATACCGAAAGGTTCCAAATGATTAGAGTTAACCATCCGTTCAACAATCACGTTGCGTAGACAAATATCCCACACATACTCGGGATCTTCTTTGGGTGACCGAAAATGGCGCACCGTGATTATAGCAGAACGAGAAGAAAAGGGACCACGAGAGGCTTTCTTCTTATTTCTACTTTTCATGGCATAAAGAATACAAGAAATAGAAGCAATGCAAGAAAGGAAAGATGGGTTTTAAGGAAATCAGATTTTAAGCTAAAAAAACCCAATAAACCACCATAAACCTTGAAATAAACTACAAAAATAAGGAAATGGAAGTGCAAAGAACTTAAATCCACAAGAAAATCGAAAAAGATCCACTAACCATGAAAAAATCGAAGGTGGGTTTGACCGGTCATGGTAGGACTAGTTAGGAAAGATGAAATAAATGAAGAAAAAGTGTTTTTTGTATAATAAAAGGCTCCAAACCCGAGCAGCTCGACTGGTCGAGTACATACTCGACCAATCATGCCAAGACTGGTCGAGTGTGTACTAGACTGGTCATGCACCTCAAAAATTCTGTAAATTTCCATATTTTTAAAAATTCAAAAATTTGTAAAAATAAATAAAATAAAATTATGCAATATATTACAAATAAACACATGTAATTTAAATCATATTGCACATACCCATATCCAATTTCAACTTAGCAAACCTGTTTCTGTCAAGCAGTTTTGTAAATATGTCTGCAAGTTGATTTTCAATTTGAATATAATCCACAGAAATAATCTTATCTTCTACTAATTCAGGAATATAATGAAACCTATTGTCAATATGCTTAGTTCGTGAATGCTGAATTGAATTTTTAGAAATGTTAATTGTACTAGAATTGTCACAATATAATACCATAGAATCTTGCGCAAATCCGTAATCACTTAACATCCTCTTCATCCACACAAACTGGGTGCATATATTATCAGCTCCAATATACTCAGCTTCAGCTATGAAAAGTGATACAGAACTCTGTTTCTTATTATGCCATGAAACTAGACAGTTCTCGACATAAAAACATCCACCGCTGGTAGACTCGTGATCATCAATATTACCAGCCCAATCAACATCCGAATAACCAGCTAATTGAACATTAGTATCATGAGGATACCAAAGGCCAAGTTTCACCGAACTTGCGACATATCTCAAAATGTGCTTTACAGCAATCAGGTAGGACTCTTTAAGGTCTGATTGATATCTAGCATAGATTCCTACGCTGAAGGCAATATCAGGTCGACCCGCAGTTAAATATAATAAACTACCTATCATACTTTAATACAACTTAGGATCTACACATTTACTTGTTGAATCCTTAGAGAGTTTAAGTGTTGTACTCATAGGAGTATCAAAATTTTTACCACTCTGAAAGCTAAAAATTTTAACCAAATTTAAAGCGTATTTGGTTTGAGAAATAAAGAATCCATCAGGAAGCTGTTTTACTTATAAACCTAAGAAATAGTTCAGTTCTCCAACCATGCTCATTTTAAATTTAGACTTCATTAAATCTGTAAACTCAACAGTCATGTCAGAACAGGTAGATCCATAGATAATGTCATCAATATATATCTGTACTATCAATATATGATCATTGTGTCTCTTTACAAAAAATATTTTATTAACACTCACCATTATAAAGTTATGACTTAGTAAAAACTTAGTAAATTTCTCATACCATGCCTTGGCAGCTTGTTTTAATCCATAAAGTGCCTTTTTCAGGTGATAAACAAGATCAATATGTTTAGGGTCTTCAAAACCTTTAGGTTGTTCAACATATACTTTCTCATGTAGATCACCGTTTAAGAAAGCACTCTTAACATCCATTTGATAAATTTTAAATTTTTTGTAATAAGCAATGGATAGAAACAGTCTGATAGATTTAAGATGAGCTACCAAGGCAAAGGTTTCATCATAATCAATGCCTTCTATCTGAGTGTACCCTTGTACAACCAGTCTAGCTTTATTTCTTATAATATTACTAAGTTCATTAGACTTATTTTTAAAGATCCATTTAGTCCTAATAATGTGTTTATCATTAGGTCTAGAAACTAAGTATCATACATCATTTATTACAAATTGATTAAGTTCATCTTGCATAGCTACAATCCAGTTTTCATCAGTAAGAGCTTCTTTTACATTAGCCAGCTCAATATGGGATGTGAATCACATATAATTATAAATGTTTTCTAATTGTCTACGAGTGCGCACACCAGTGAGAGGATTCCCAAAGATTTGATCAGTTGGATGGCCTTTAACTGACCACAGTTCTGTGTCATTTTGACTAGATGAAGAGTCTGGTTTATCAAATAAAGAGACCTCATCATCTTCTGAACTTGAGATTGGAGTATTCAAGTGATCATCTATAACCACATTAATGGATTCTTAAATTACATCGGTCTTCTTGTTCAGAACATGATACGCTCGACTATTTAGCGCATATCTTAGGAAAATACCCTCGTCACTTTTAGTATCGAAGTTTTTCAGATTTTTTCAGTCACGTAAAATATAGCACTTGCTGCCAAAAACTCGAAAGTATTTAACAATAGGCTTCTTATTGAACCATGGTTCATATGCATTCTTATTATTAGACTTTGTAGTATAAACATGGTTAGTGATATAACACACCGTGTTCACTGCTTCAGCTCAAAGGTTTTTAGGAAGTTTCATACTATTTAACATCACATTGGCCATTTTTTGAAGTACTCGATTTTTCCTTTCAACTACCCCATTCTGTTGAGGTGTCTTAGGTGCAGAATACTCATGCGATATTCAATGATCGCTATAGAACTTCTCAAAACTGCTATTATCGAATTCAGAACCATGATCACTACGAATTTTGGTGATATGTGATTCCTTCTCAGTTTAAATACGCTTGAGTACCCTTTTCACTTCATCGAAAGTCTCAGATTTCTCTCATGAAAACTACCCGTGTATACCTGGTAAAATCATCTACAATTACTAGAATATATTTTTTACTACTTCGACTCTCCATTCTAGTTGGTCCAACGAGATCCGTGTGGAGAAGTTCAAGGGGTTTAGATGTGGCATTGGAGTTCACTTTCTTATGAGCACTCCTTGTTTGTTTTCCAATCTGGCATTCACCATAAATTTTATCCATTTTCTTTAACTTAGGTAGACCTCTTATTACTTCACTTTTGCTTAGTCTATAAAGATTACGGTAGTGTACATGTCCTAAGCGTTTATGTCATAGTTCAGTCTCATCGGTTTAGACCATGTAACATGATAACTTAGACAAGCTTGAATCACTGACTATATAGTAGTTCTCAAATGTTCTACGACCAATTAAAATCATAGAACCATTCTCATTAGAAATCTCACACCCTTGGTTGGTGAATTTGACGCTTGTTTGTTATAGCAAATTTGAGAAATGCTTAAGAGATTATGCTTAAGGCCCTCTACAAACAACACATTCTCAAATGGAGGAAGATTAAAGAGTTGAACCGTACCTTGGCCAATAATCCTGTAATTGCTACCATCACCAAATGTGACCGAGCCATCAGTCATATCTTTAAGATTGGTAAACAAGTCTTTATCACCTGTCTTGTGTCTAGAATAACCACTATCTAGTACCACTTTGATTGACTCGGAGCCTTGAAAGTGGTGTGGGCAACCAAACAAGCAACCTTAGGAACCCATTTCATTATTGTTTTGAGTTTTTGAGTATAGTTGGTCTTTCTATGCTTGTAGTTGTTGTATATTCTACCATTCGAGTTAGATTTTAGAAGCTCCTCAAGTAGATCCACAATTTTCTTAGCTAAGGGGTTATGATTCTGATTTCCATAGTTGATATGGTTGCTTTTAGGTTTCATAGCCTAAAAAGTTTTAGTATTTTTAAAAATATTTTGATTCAGACTTTTCCCTTTTAAGTTAGAGGACTCTCCTTTAACAAACTTAAGAGGAGTGGACTTGCTTTTAAGAGGTGTATTTTTATCATAGCCCAGACCAGATCTATCACCACATTTCCTTGATCTAGTTAGTAGTCTTTCTAGTTTAGGATCACACTAGGCATACCTCTAAGTATCCTTCAAACTCAAGAGAGAAGAGACTTCTAGTTTTAGTTTTTCATTTTCAGATTTTTAGGTTTCCAATTTAAAAAGTTTTGAAATCTAAATCACACTTAGCTTTTTTTAAAACAATCTGAAAAATGTGATTTTTCTAAGACTGGATTATCAAAATTTTCTTTTACTTTTAAAAACTTTTCTTTTTGAAGTTTTAATTTTACAGCTATCTTACAACTTTCCCTGTATAGGGCATCATAAGCATCTTGTAAATCTTCATCATTTTCAGGATCACTTCTCAAATTTTCTTCACTAGTTGAATCACAACTATCTGAGAAAGTGAATTTAGATAGAGTCATTAAGGCTTTGACCTCATTAGTAGACTCAGGTTCAGAATCATCTGACTTAAAAGAGGCTTTAGAGCAAGACGATTCATCCCACGTGACTAACATGTCTTTCTTTTTAGATTTGTCCCTCTTTGGACATTTGTTTGCCAGATGCCTGTATTCATGGCAGTTGAAACATTGGTTGTCTTTAATAAATATTTAATTTTTAGATATAGTCCTTTTCTTTTCTGAAGGTTTTTAAAAATCTAACCTCTTTTTACTTTTGAAAATATTATAAAACTTCTTGGCTAATAATGTCATATCATCTTTAGAGTTTTCAAGATCAGAATTACTAGCATTTTCATGAGAAGTATTTTTAGAAGACTTAAGGGTGATGGACTTACCTTTAGGAGCTTTAAAGTTTAATTCGTAGGTTTGTAAAGAACTAACCAGCTCTTCAACCCTCATATTATCTGTATCACGAAGTTCCTGAATGATAGTCACCTTTGAATTGAACCTATCAAGCAATGAGCACAATGTCTTTGCATGGACTTTGCTTTCTGGGATACTATCACCAAGACCCCACATAGAGTTGACTATGTCATTTAACTTAGTATAGAAGTCCATGAAAGTTTCACTTTCTTCCATATGTATTTCCTCAAATCGAATGGTGAGGATTTGAAGTTTAGATTTCTTGACAATAGTTGTAACACCCTGAAATTTGGGGGTCATGCATACACTCAGCTCCCGAGTTCCTGGGGTCACTTATAACCGATTTTTATTAGTTTACGTTTAATCGGGTTAAATTGCGCAGCCTGAAATTTCCTGAACATGAAGCACAACCACACAAGTCTACTGAAATGAGAGAGATCATGCATATATATACAGGTCCAAAATATACATGGGTCGTACTAGTGTTGCCCAACAAAATCACAAAAGAATGTTATGTCCAAAAAGTATAAGGATGAGTCTGCTGCTTAGCTATCCAACGTCCCATCTACTAATCTGATGAGGTCCCGATCATCAGCTGGAAGTAGGAGAACTCATCCTCCTCATCGAGGCTTGCATCACCATGCTCCACGTATTCTGCATCACTTGAATCTACGGGCGAGTCTGGTTGGTGTTTTAAAAAACTGTCCCAGAGTGCGAGTGAGTGATCAACTCAGTGGGTGCTATTAACCTTAAGTTGTAATAGGCATCAGTTATATTATGAATTTAATAAAAAGTAGTTATCCATAAACACCTAACTAGTCTTATTAATGCATATGCATGATAGATGATATGATGCATGCCCTCGCCACAATACTCCCTCGAGCGACTCCATCTAACGATCGTGTATGACCAACACTCCCCCAAAGCGACCTCGACTGCCGAGTTGCCACCCTAATTAGTGCGATGAAATGTGGTCGTGATAGTCGAGTTATTGGTTAAGTCCATTCATCTAGCAGGTTGGGGAATCTGATACACCCCATGTATCAAATGCCCTGAACTAGTTGTGAGGCCAAGACCCCACAATCCTTGATCCTGTGGGGTTCCTCGTCCCTGACTTCAAACACACGGGGAGTTCTGTGAGAAAGGGATCGCTCGCGATCACTACGGGGAGGCGCATCACCTAGCATAGGGCGACAGCACAGACACAGTATCCCATTCCATCATGTCTGACTCACGAGACCGTGGATCAATATTTCATTCATTATCAATAGGCTACAATGGTGGTAGGGTGTTCCAGATTCCATATATAAGTGAGCAAACATGGTTAACAAACAGGGTTGGATAGTAAATAGGCTAGACCGCACGAGTCAAGCGAGCACATGACGGACGACATCAAGTACAAGAGGCCCATGTAGTCGAACTACTGCCGCCCATGCGCACCCACCCAAATCCATGGGTTTAGCCTTAGGTAGCCCTACCAATGGGGCTGCCATCTCTCTTCAAGTTTCCTAACCAACCCAAGGATTTGAGAACGACTCATAACAAGCCAACCATCAAGGTTATCAACTAGCATAACAGTATCAATATCACATACATCTCAACATATGATTCAACTATTCCTAACAAGCAAGCTACAATATCATGAACAAGGTGTATGTAAGTGGTGTGGATTAGGGAAGAAGTTAAGCACTTTCTACACCTCAAGGGATTAATTACATAAGAGTAATGGATTCTTCACACTATGAAGCAACACATGTGAGAAACATCAAACAACATTTGTGTCAAGGGATTAATTACGAATGAATGAATGCGGGGTTGATCATACGGTTTCGATCTTTAAATGGCCCTGTGGGGTCTGTTCCGGTGATTGGGATGGTTCTGGTGGTCCTATAGCTATGAAAATTATAAGATAGATGCTCCATGGCCCGATGAAGGGCCATGCAAAATTTGGGAACGATCGGATATGGAGTTTGGCCGTATGGGTCCGATTTGTGATCAACGGTCACCGTGCCACGATCGAGTCCCAGAATTTGTGGACAGGCATAGGAAAATACATTAGACCTTCACTATAAATTTAGAATAAATCCAATGACTGAAATGCATGGAATCCCAGTTTCATTTGCAAGTGCCAGATTCCAATTCTGGCATTTGTAGGGTGCATTTGGCAAGTGCCAGATTTCAATTATGGGTGTCCACTGGGTCCGTGGTCCACAATGGCCCACAAGCCCAGTGAAATCTATGTTTTCCTAAATTTTTATAATTTTCTGACCTTCCCGAGTCACGATATAGCCCGTACGGGCTGTTGCTAAGTGTAAACGGCCATCTGGCTTAACGGCCCGCACTTGGTCCTGTCATGATCCATCCTAATCTTGGATTAATTTATTTGTGGTACCTCACTATGAGTGGCTTAAACGAACGGTCTTATGACAAATCCTATGTAGACGCCCGAGGATACTGTGCTGGTTGGACAAGACGTTACAATCTACCCCCTTATAAATAAATTTCATCCTCGAAATTTGTACCTATTTATATTGCTGAAGCAAGGTTGGGTAATGCTTACAGACTTTTGCTTCTATCTCCCAAGTGACCTCTTCTTCATCGTGATGGGTCCATATTACCTTGACCAATGGGATGACCTTGTTGCGCAAGACTTGCTCCTTCCTAACCAATATTCGAGTGGGTCGGAGAATATATGTGGCATTTTCCTTAAGTTCCACATACTCCCACTTGATGATGTGCGAGGGATCAGGGATGTACTTCTTCAACATTGATACATGGAAGACGTTATGCACTCCGGCAAGAGGCGTGGGTAGGGCCAAGCCATAGGCAACCGCACCAACTCGGTCCAAAATCTGGAATGGCTCGATGAACCGTGGCATGAGCTTTCCTTTCTTGCCGAAGCGTAATACACCCTTCATTGGAGAGATTTTGAGAAATACGTGGTCCCCAGCCTCAAATTCCAAGTCCCTTCGCCTCGTATCGGCATAGCTTTTCTACCTGCTTTGAGCCATCAAGAAGCAGTGTCGGATAATTCCAATCTTCTCGGTTGTAACCCGCACCAAATCCAGTCCTAGCAAGCTTTTCTCACCAATTTCTTCCCAACAATGTGGGGCTCGGCACGAACGCCCATACAAAGCCTCATACGACGCCATACCAATGCTAGCTTGGAAGCTATTGTTGTAGGCGAACTCGGCATACAGGAGACAATCATTCCAATTTTCCTGAAAGTTCAGTACACAAGCTCGTAACATGTCCTCTAGTATTTGATTCACCTGCTCGGTTTGTCAATCTGTCTGCGGGTGGAAGGTGGTGCTAAACTTCAGCTTCACTCCCATGGCCTCTTGGATGCGGGTCCAGAAGATTGACATGAATCGAGTATCCCGGTTCGACACAATTTTCAGCAGGATGCCATGGAGCCGCACTATCTCCTTAATGTATAACTTGGCCAAATCATTGGGGGAGCTAAAAGTCTTGATCGGCAGGAAGTAGGCTGATTTAGTTAGCTTGTCCACAATCACCCATATCGAGTCATGCCCCTTCCTAGTCTTGGGCAAACCGACAATGAAGTCCCACTTCCATTCTGCTATAGGCATGGGTTGCAAAAGGCCCAGTTGGTGGCGGTGTTCGGCCTTAACTTGTTGACAGGTGAGGCATTGGGACACATACTCAGTTATCTCCTTCTTCATGTTGTCCCACCAATAGTTTCGCCTCAAATCCCAGTACATCTTAGTACTACCGGGATGCATCGCCAACTTGGAGTTGTGAGTGGCATTTAGGACCTCTTCTCGTAGTCCTTGGAGATTTGGAACACAAAGGCGGCCTCGGTACCGCAATCCCCCATCGGTGTCAATCCTCCAGTCGGACCCTACACCATTCTTTGTACTTTCTCTCATCTTCATCAATAATTCATCGCCCTCCGGGGCTTCAATGATTTTACTGTTAATCATTGGCTGGGCCTGAATGTGGGCTATGACCTCGTATGGTTCCTCCACTGTTAGCTTCATGTCGAAGTCCCGCACAAACCCACCATGTCCCACTCTCTCACCATTAGCGGGGCCGTAAATTCGATTGTCTTTTTGCTACTCAAGGCGTCCGCCACCAAATTTGCCTTGCCAGGGTGGTATGAGACGTCGAACTTGAAGTCTTTCAACGTCTCCATCCAGCACGCTGTCTCATATTCAGGTCCTTCTAGGTGAAGATGTATTTAAGACTCTTATGATCAGAAAATAGCTCAAACTCCTCACCATAGAGATAGTGTTTCCATATCTTCAATGCGAAAACTATCACCGCAAGCTCGAGGTTATGTGTAGGGTAGTTCTCCTCATGCTTCCTTAGCAGTTGAGACGCATAAGCAATTGCCCTGTCTTTTTGCATGAGTACACAACCTAAGCCCACATGAGAGGCATCAATATAGACGGTGTACTTGACCCCTTGCTCAGGTAGTACAAGCACAGGTGTCGACGTCAATTTATCTTTCAACTCTTGGAAGGCTGCCTCCGCCTTCTCATTCCATATAAATTTGAGGTCCTTCCGTGTCAGCTGGGATAATGGCCGAGCTATTTTTGAAAAGTCTCTAATGAATTTTTGATAATAGCTGGTGAAACCGAGAAAGCTTCTCACTTCCGTGATCGACTTCGGTTGCTTCCAATCTTGCCCAGTCGCCGCCTTGGCGAGATCCACCAATATTCTTTCTTTGGACACTACATGTCCTAAAAATTTGACCTCCTCCTTCCAGAAGTTGCATTTCTGAAATTGTGCAAACAACTGATTTTTCTTGAGGGTTTTGAGGACTACCCTTAGATGCCCTTCATGGTCTTCGTGACTCTTTGAACAAATCAATATGTCATCGATGAACACGATGACGAATCTATATAAGAACGGCCTAAAGACTCTGTTCATGAGGTCCATGAATACCTTTAGAGCATTGGTGAGCCCCAACGACATAACTAGGAACTCATAATGGCCAAAACAGGTTTTGAAAGCCGTTTTCTGTATATCCTCATCCCTGACTCGCAGCTGATGGTACCCTGATTGTAGATCGATCTTTGAGAAGTATTGAGCACCTATTAGCTGGTCGAACAAATCATTGATTCTGAGCAAGGGGTATTTGTTTCTAACCGTCACTTGGTTCAACTTTCTGTAATCTACACATAAGCACAATGAGCCATCCTTATTCTACACAAATAGGACCAGGGCTCCCCAGGGTGATACGCTGGGTCGGATGAAGCCTGACTCTAGCAATTTGTCGATTCGAGATCGCAGTTCTTCCATCTGACATGGGGGCATGCAATAAGTAGGTAAAGAGATGGGCTTTGCACCTGGAGTCAGATCGATCATGAAGTCTATCTCACGTCAAGGCGGAAGTCCAGGTATGGCTCTAAATACATCCCCAAAGTCTTGGACCAAGGGCGTGCATGTTATCGAGGGCCCATCATAACCGTCCTCCAATGAAGCATAACACAAAATCCTACGATCGTGGCTAACCTGGACTGAGAATGTGAGGGAAGTGCCATCGTCTTTGTATATTTTCACTGTCAGTGTGTCGCAGTCAATCTCTGCCTTCATCATGGCCAACCAATCCATGCTCAAGATAACGTCATAATAGAAGATCTTGGTCACTATCAAATCCACAGGTGCCACCTTGCATCCCAAGTCAATGGGGCAATAACGACGTATCTTTGTTACCTCTGAGAAAGTACCAGCGGCAGCAATGATCTTTACCCCTACGAAGGGGGTAGGGTGCAATCCTAAATGTTTAACAGTTGCATGTGATATGAGAGAAGCAGTGGACCTGGTGTCCACCAGAAGAAATATGGGAGTACTTTGAATGTGAGTTGTCACCTCGAAGGCCGTAGGAGTGAGGATGACTACATCCTGGCCCTCAACCGCTAAGGCATGAACCCGAGCCTACTGCGGAAGGTTTTATCATTACATAGGCCATTGTGGTGGCCTAACTTGAGGTAGCGGTGGACAACAGAACTGCTGACTATGCCTCATCGCCCGTAGGGGCGGAATCTGCAATGCCTGCTATGGGGGCCTGTTGTTGCTTAGGGCCTATCTTCATCTTATTCAATATATTGTTGCCCAATAGCTGTGTCAGCACGGGATTTCCATCTGATCCTCCTACTCCATATTGTTGGGCCAACTAACAGATCAGGCGGCCAAACAGGAGACATGCATTCTTCCTCGTTGCTCTTGCGGCGCGCACAATCTCATAAAGTACTACGCTGGGAAGGCACACATCTTTCCCCTGCCCCACCTGATATAAAAACTCTACCATGTAGCGGGAGCACCCGGAGTGGTTCAACAGCCTCGGGTATACATTTTGGGTACAAATGCTGTGAAGTACCCGGTACTCTAGGATAACGTTGATCGAGCTCAAACCATGCCCTTTCTCCCCTCGCTTCCACTGAGCAACCCGTTCACACAAAAAGCGGGTTCGCTCATCGCAGGCTCAACTTGTATCCAAATTCCCCTCATCGATCTATACCTCGCCACATGGCACACCAAGCACGTCGGCCATGTCTGCCATCTCGAAGTGGAATTCCTTGCTCCCGGATATAACATCAAAGCCCAAAGGCTTGAATTAAGGGTCTCTGATCCACACATAGAAGGCCCCAGCTTGACCTACATCCGTCTGATAGTTTCCATAGAAGATCGAACCCCAATCCTTTTTCATAAGCCGACCAAGTAGGGCGTACCTGTCGAACAAGTGCTCCTCCATGGAGGCTTCGAAGGTGACACTACGCACTTGAAAGTTTCCCACATCTTCAACGGGTGGTTGGGACGCTTGACTCGCGGGAGCCCTTAGAGAGTCATTTTGGCGCTTGGATCGGACTTTTGCGATTTCCTTCCCCTTCGGACCAGCCTTTTGCTTGCTTCGCCTTTCTCAGCTCGACCCCGGCTCGGCGGGAGTCGATCTCTTCTTCCCCATGGGGTTGGAGAAGGGAGTTCAGGATGGTCTTAGGAATGGGGGAAAATGGGTTGGATATGGATGTTGGGTCTTAGAGGGGAATTTTAGAAATGAGGAAGTGGAGATGGGTTAAGGTGATGGAAATGAAAATGGGAAAAATATGGGTTTGCCAAGAGGGATGGACACTAAAGGTGGGGTTAAAAATGGAGGTTGGGAATGAGTTTTTTTTTTTTTTTTTAAGAAGAAGAAGTAGGGTTTGGGAAATGTGGGTTGTGGAATATGGGGAAAAATGTAAAATGAGAAAATGATTAAGGAAGGGCTTAGGAAGATGATTTGGAGAATGAGCGTTTGAAATGGGTTTGGGGATGGATGATCTATGAATGGGTTTTTGAAAGTGAGAATGAAATGGGTTTTGGAAAATGAGAATGGAAAGAGTGAGAATGGGTTTTGAGAAAATGGGTTTGGGAATGAGGAAGAAGAGATGAAAATGTGAAAGAAGTGATGATGGGTTTAAAGGATGGAGTTTGAGGTGGGTTAGAATGAAGGAGAGATGAGGGATTTGAGATTTTGGTAAGGGAGAGGCTTTTTAAGAGTTTAGGAGCAATGGAGAGGAAGAAAATGGCTCGAAAATGAAGTTTCTTGAGCTTATTTGCATGGAGAGTGGTCCCCACATGAGTCCATAGTGAAAAAGGGGAGGGGGTGCACGTTTTGGTCCGGGCGTGGGCACACCAATGCGCTGGAGGTCCCGGCGTGGGCACACCAGCACACTAGAGGTCTTGGCGTGGGGACGCCTGGTGGGCGTGGGCACGGCGGCGTTGGGGCTGGCTGGACCCTTGGGCGGGGGAACGTCAAAGTCCTGCCTGGGACTTCCTTGTTTCACGATTTCCCAGGCGCTGGCGAGGCCTCTCGGGACATGCCATATATGATTTTGGGGTAGGGGAAGTTGATCTATGCAATGGGCCTATCCGTTTCGTGAGATACTTCCTGGTTAGGGGCCAAAATCCCACTTTCCTCCCGTTCCACTACTTTCGGTCAAATCTCGCTCACTCCTAAGTCCTTATCCTCGAATGGCTGGAACTATCAAATTTGTCTCGAAACTAGCTCGTTCGTACGCGGGTGTTGGCTTCGACCTTCAAATCCTTCGATTTTTGGCTCATTCCTACCGATGGGTTGAGGTCCTGCACGACTCATAAATCCATTTCCTCGCGTCATTGCTTTCTCTTGCTACCCAATCTTAATCCCTAGTAGGTCTTACCGTCTGTCAAAATTTGTCGGTTCAAGGTCCGGGATGGCTCCTAGTGTCTTAAGTCCCTGTTGCATTCTCTACCGTATCCTCTCAAGTCAGCGGACGCGTTAGTGAGTTCATGACCCAAGGCCCAAGGGATTCCAAACTATCTTTTTGATACCAACTTGTAACACCCTGAAATTTGGGAGCCGTGCATACACTCGGCTCCTGAGTTCCCAGGGTCACTTATAACCGATTTTTATTAGTTTGCATTTAATCAGGTTAAATTGCGCAGCCTGAAATTTCCTGAACATGAAGCACAACCACACAAGTCTACTGAAATGAAAGAGATCAAGCATATATATACAGGTCCAAAATATACATGGGTCACACCAGGCGTTGCCCAACAAAATCATAAAAGAATGTTATGTCAAAAAAGAATAAGGCTGAGTTGCTACTCAATAATCTAACGTCCCATCTACTGATCCGATGAGGTCCCACTCATCAGCTGGAAGTAGGAGAACTCGTCCCCCTCATCGAGGCTCGCATCACCATGCTCCACGTATTCTACATCGCTTGCATCTATGGGCGAGTCTGGTTGGTGTTTTAAAACACCGTCCCAGAGTGGGAGTGAGTGATCAACTCAGTGGGTGCTATTAACCTTAAGTTATAACATACATAGTTATATTATAAATTTAATGAAAAACACTTATCCATAAACACCTAACTAGTCTTATTAATGCATATGCATGATAGATGATATAATGTATGCCCTCGCCACAACACTCCCTCGAGCGACTCCATCTAACGATCGCGTATGACCAACACTCCCTCAGAGCGACCTCGACTGCCGAGTCGCCACCCTAACTAGTGCGATGCAATGTGGTTGTGTTAGTCGAGTTCTTAGTTAAGTCCATTCATCCAGCAGGTTGGGGAATCTGATACACCCCATGTATCAAATGCCATGAACTAGTTGCGAGGCTAAAACCCCCCAATGTGTGAGGCTAAGACCCCGCGATCCTTGATCTCGTCGGGTTCCCCGTCCTCGACTTCAACCACACGGGGAGTGCTAGAGAAAGGGATCGCTCGCGATCACTGCTGGGAGGCCCGTCACCCCAGCATAGGGAAACATCTTGGACACAGTGTCCCATTCCACCATGCCTGACTCACGAGACCGTGGATCAATATTCCATTCGTTATCGATGAGATACAATGGTGGTACGGTGTTCCAGATTTCATACATAAGTGAGTAAACATGGTTAACAAATAGGGTTGGACAGTAAATAGGCTAGACCGCACGAGTCAGGCGAGCACGTGACGGACGACTTCGAGCACAAGAGGCCCATGTAGTTGAACTACTGCCGCCCACATGCACCCGCCCAAATCCTTGGGTTTAGCATTGGGTAGCCCTACCAATGGGGCTGCCGTCTCTCCTCAAGTTTCCTGACTAACCCAAGGATTTGAGAACGATTCATAACATGCCAACCATCACGGTTACCAACTAGCATAATAGTATCATGATCACATACATCTCAATATATGATTCAAATATTCCTAACAAGCAAGCTACAACATCATGAACATGGTGTATGTAAGTGGAGTGGATTAGGGAGGAAGTTAAGCACTTCCAACACCTCAAGGGATTAATTACACAAGAGTAATGAATTCTTCATACTATGAAGCAACACATGTGAGAAACATCAAACAACATGAGCATATAATCGTCCACACTAAATCATGTGAGAGGCAAGAATCAACATCATATGAAGGAAATCAAACAAGACATACAACTTCATGCAATTCCCAAACAAACCAAGCAATCCCTAGGTTTTCTCTAGATTCTTCAATAAAACATCCCACAAATACAAAATCATTAAACTCATGGTATAATTGGTGCTAGGTCACCTAAGGAAAATACTCCACACCTATGGATCGTTGGAGAGTTGGAAAAAGACCTAGGAATGTGATTTTCAGGGTCGATCGGCTGGAATCCCTAAAGAAATCATTGGTATGTTAGATTTCCATGTAAATCCCCTCTCATCACAAGGGTTTCAAGAAAAAAGAGGTGATGGATCTTACCTAGACAATCAACGAAATGAAAGGGCGGCCATGGATGAGGGTTTCTTCATGGAGAAGAGGTAGGGAGTTGTGGGTTTGATTTCCTTGGGCCCCACCTCGATCTAAGGTCCACCTTGCTCTTCTTCACTCTCTCTTTCTTATCCCTTTACTCTCTTACTCTCCCTTTACTCCTTGGTGGTTGTAGTAAAAGAGGGAGTTATGAGAGAGCTAGGGTTTTATTTCCTAGAATTTGGCCCTTTGGCATTAAGTTTCAACAACTTCCCAAAATAGTCCTCTAGGACTCCTTATTGGTGTTGGGGCAGCCCTAATACCCCCTAGGCCACCAAATCTGGTGTGTAGGTGACTCATGGCCCAATGAAGGGTCATGCAAAGTTTGAGAACAAACGGATGAACGAATGCGGGGTTGATCATACGGTTCCGATCTTTAAATGGCCCTGTGGGGTCCATGCCGGTGATTGGGGTGGTTTTAGTGGCCCTCTAGTCATGAAACTTATAGGATAGATGCTCCATGGCCCAATGAAGGGCCATGCAAAATTTGAGAACGATCGGATATGCGGTTTGGTCGTACAGGTCTGATTTGTAATCAATGGTCACCGTGTCACGATCGGGTCCTAGAATTTGTGAACGGGTGTAGGAAAATACATTAGACCTTTACTATAAATTTAGAAGAAATTCAATGGATGAAATGCCTGGAATCCCAGTTTCATTTACAAGTGCCAGATTCCAATTCTGGCATTGGTGGGGTGCATTTAGCAAGTGTCAGATTCCAATTCTGGGTGTTCACTGGGTCTGTAGTCCACGATGGCCCACAAGCCCAGTGAGATCAATGCTTCTCTAAATTTTTATAATTTTCTGAGCTTCGCGCGTTGCGGTATAGCCCGCACGAGCTGTTGCTAAGTGTAAACGGCCATCTGGCTTGATGGCCCGCACTTGGTCCTATCATGATCCATCTGGTCTATTCAATTTGGGCTAATCTTGGATTAATTTATTTGTAGTACCTCACTACAAGTGGCTTAAACGAACGGTCCTGTGGCAAATCCTATGTGGATGCCCCAGGACACTGTGCTGGTTGGACAGGACGTTACAATAGTCATACTCTCGTGTACCATTTCTAAAATGTCTAAGGCTTTCTTTGCAGTATCACAAGATATAATTATTTTGAATTCATCCGGTGATAGTGCGCAAGTGATTGCATTTAAAGCCTTTGCATTGGCACTACTCTCATTTTTCTGAAGTGTTGTATAACACCCTGAAAATCGTTGGTCGAGAACTCTCGAGTTCTAACACATCACTTATGCAACATAGATATTGATGGTTAAATGTTGTCTGTATTAGTGTCATAAACATGAATGGGATTATACCAAATCATCATATCATACACCAGAGACAGTTAAATTATGCAAGCGGAAGATTCTGATAGATATATAAAATATATAAACTGCCGTAAATCTCCAGAGTGTGAACATGATACCAGGTTAAATATATACATGCATACTCCAAAACTGAACAAAATGAATGTACATAGGTGTTCTAAAGTGTAAAATGACAAGTGCAATGACATCTAATCAGCATCCCTGTAACCCCGTCGATCAGAACATGGTCTACATAGACCCGCTTGATAGTTGCGTATAGGAGAACTCCTCATCATCATAAAAGTCTGGCTCTGCTTCGTAAGCATTGTCATCATATGTAACTACAACAGCATCTGATTGGTGTTTAAAGCACCATCCCAGAACATGGGAGTGAGTGATCAACTCAATGGAGCTATAAAGCAAAGGTTAACATGTTATCAATTTAGTCAAGCAGTAATGATAAAGCAGTACAACACTCATGTCCTAAATACTTTTGTTAATGCGAGGATGATATGCGATAATGATGTATGCCCTCGCCTGCACTCCCTCTATGACTTCATCTCACGATCGTAGCATGTAACACTAGCACTGTGCTCAACTCCAACGCCAAAGGCACATGCAATGCAGTGCATGTACGTGATTAAGTTCTTAATTAAGCATATTCATATAGCAGGTTTGAGAAGCTAAGGTACCTTCCTTTATATCATTGACCCAAACATTGATCCATCTAGGGTCGTTAATCCTAGTTAATCACATATAAAGAACAGTTCCAGGTCACTACGGAGCGGCTCGTCACCTCAACGCAGGCTTGGTTTATACTCGAGGTCACTACGGAAAGGCTTGTCACCGTAGTGTAGTCCTAGTGTATACTCGTGGTCACCACAGGCTCGTCATCTGATCGTAGGATGACAGCTCGAATATAGTGTCCCATACACCACCATATTCGGCTCATGAGTTTATGTTGCTCACTAGTCACTACGGGGAGGCTCGTCGCCCCAGCGCAGGCCGACAGCCCGACCACGGTGTCCCATACACCATCATGTCTGACTCATGAGTCTTAGCGGATCGAGGTACCAAGGTTAAATAGGCTTTCACTAGTGAGTTTGGTACCTTCGATTCAAGCAGTAGCGTCCATACATGGTGAACAAACATCGGGCCATCAGGGTTAATTGACAAGCTCGACTAGTACGAGCATGCGTTGAATTAGTCGACATGGAGCGCATATGCACTCCTCATGGCCTAACCATTGTTGATAATCACCGTCTGACTCAGATTCATCAGATGTATCTGTCGTGGCTAAACAGTTCGGCCACCATTCGTAAACCATTACCGATTGTCTGGACTACATCGTAGCCCCAATCACACTCCAAACAACAGTATTCGCATGTAATAGCCAAAGAAAACATGTGACAGCTAAAACTAAATATAAATCTTACTTGAGCATTTCAATAAAACATATACTACACAGGTTACCATACATAGACATTTCATCCACGACAAACATAGTAGTAGGATGGGTTACATAGAGGAAACCATAACCATAAATAAGGGAATTGAGAGTCCCATCTCACCACCCTCATTACATGCCTCTACACAAGCATTTTCTCATTCAAGCATTTTATCAAACACTTAGGCTACATATATCACACATAGGAAATAAATTAGTAAAACACATATTACAGCAAATCCCTTCACATAGGGGTTGCCACATGCACAACAATCATGTATTTACAGATAATAATCATGGCGAGTACAAATCCAAATTCCATGTTCATTTAAACATTTCAACAAACACATGGAATGCATTATAAATCAACATAGTCTATATATAAGTAGAATATACGAAAAACCTCGTATCTAAGCACATGTGATAGCAATCAAGCCAACCATAAATCATTACTGACATTGAAAGCCTTGAAAACCATAACCTAAACGTTTGTAGTCTACACCTTTCGCCGATAGACTCGTAACGAACTCAGTTCGAACACTAACTCTTCGTCTGTGGCACAATAGCAACCTATAGTATGAAATAGATTAGTTATTTCACTATATACTCTATTTCTATCCCTAAAACAGATTAGGGTTAGGATTTCTTACCCAAGAACAGGATCAGAATTGCTGGTATAGCAATGCAGACAGGCCGATTCAGATACGTGGAGTGATGGGATCGAACCCCAAGAACTCTCTCTCACTTTCTCTCTCTCTCCTTCTCTTTTTGTTCTCTTCTCTCTCTTAGGTTTCCAAATTCGTATGGAATGAGAGAGGGTTTGTTTAAGGCACTTATATAGGCCCAGAACTGATAGGAATGGCCCTAGGGCCATGGTATACTTAGGTTATAGCGAAGGAGTGGCCGTTTCGGTTCAACGGAGCACATCTAGAGGCCCCTTTTTTGTGTACGGTTCGGAGTAAGTCCCTTGACATTGAATCTAGGTCAATTTAAGTTTTCGGTCCGATTGGATTCACAGATTGACCCCGGAGGACCAGTTTCAGTTCAACGGTCACCGGTACTTGATCAGGGCCACAAGTAGATTGACATGTGTTAGAAATTTTCCCTGATCCGAGGGTGTGATTGGGTCAGGTTCTGATGGTCTGAAACCTTAGATTTGGCCTACAAGTGAACGACTCAATTCACTTAAGTTTTAGTTCATTTCCTAAAGATATTTTCATTTCTTACACACTTCGCTCTGGGCTTAAGTTATGCATTTCACGATACTATCTGGACTTGATTTCTAAGATGGTTGTCAAGTCTAGTAAGGTAGTCATAACCATATAGTCTTGTGGTAATCGGACTTTCGACGCGCGGTCAAGGTCCTATATGGCGTTTCGTGATGCTCCCAAGAGCAACTGGGTTTTGAGATTGATCCTAGGTTTTTAGGTAATGTAGCGTTAATGATTCTACTGGTTTCGGGCCTTGTAGTTCGTATTTAAAGCTGTCCAAGCTAATTCGACAAGTGATTTAGTTTAACACTTAATTAATCCTCGTCTAATTTCTAAGGATTCGGTCCTTAGTGATTTCTGCCTGAGGTGGTACTTGGGTCTTCGTATGGATTTTTTCGAGACGTTACAATCTACTCCCCTTAAGAAAAAATTTTATCCTTGAAATTAGTACCTTTTCATACTCCTCGAGAATTTAAGGGTAGTTCTTTTGGACCTTGGCTTCTGTTTCCCTATTAGCCTCTTCCTCAGTATGATGTGTCCATAGAACCTTCACAAGTGGAATCACCTTACTGTGCAGCACCTGCTCCTTCCTATATAGGATACGCATCGGATGCAGCACATAGGTAGCATCTTCACTCAACTATACCTGCTCCAATCTGATAATGTGGGAAGGTTCAGGAATGTATTTCTTCAGCATCGATACATGAAATACGTCATGCACGCCGATGAGTGGTGTAGGCAAAGTAAGGCAGTACGCTACCACCCCCACTCGATCTAGTATCTGGAATGGGCCAATGAATCTTGGTGTGAGTTTTCCCTTCTTCCTAAACCGAAAGACTCCCTTCATTGGGGAAACCTTCAAGAACACATGGTCCCCAACCTCAAACTCTAATTATCGCCGCCTCGTATCGGTGTAGCTCTTCTGTCTACTTTGTGCTGCCAAAAGTCGACGTCTGATAATGTCGATCTTCTCTGAGGTCGCCTGAACTAACTCTGGGCCAATCAAACTCTTCTGGCCAACCTCTACCCAGCAATGTGGTGCTCTATACAGGCGCCCATGCAGTGCCTCATAGAGGGCCATGCCAATACTCGTCTGGAAGCTACTATTAAGAGTAAACTAAGCATAAGGAAGACAATCATCCCAACTGTTCTTGAATTCAAGCACACAAGCTCACAGCATATCTTCCAACACCTAATTTATCCATTCTGTCTGCCCATCAGTCTGTGGGTGGAACGCGGTACTGAACTTTAGTTTCACACCCATTGCTTCCTGGATACGAGTCCAAAGATAAATGTGAATCGCGTGACTCGATCCGAGATGATCTCCATAGGAACTCCATACAGATGCACAATCTCCTTGATGTATAACCTGGCTAAATCATCTGCTGAGTTCGAAACTCTGATAGGGAGAAAATGGGCCAATTTCGTCAACCGGTCCACGATCACCTAAATGGAGTCATGTCCCTTCCTTGTCTTCGGCAGCCCTGATATGAAATCTATAGAGATGAAATATCATTTCCGTTCAGCTATGGGCATGGGCTGAAATAGTCCAGGAGGTCGGCGATGTTCTGCCTTGACCTGCTGGCATGTGAGACAACGGGGCACGTAATCTGCTATGTGGGCCTTCATGTTGTCCCACCAGTACGAGCGCTTCATGTCTCGGTACATCTGGGTGCAGTGCCATCCTCGAATTATGAGTGGCTTCGAGAACTTCCCTTCTCAAGTCATGAAGACTTGGACGCATAGGCGGCCTCGATAACGTAAACCCCCATCCGAACCAACTCTCCATTCAGAGTCTTCCTCATCACTAGCTCGCTTCCTCATCTTCACTAACCATTTATCTTCCCCCTAAGCCACAATGATTCGGACATCGATAAGTGGCTGCACACGAACATGAGCGACGCTCTCGTACGACTCATCTATAGTAAGCTTCTACTCGCCATATTCCACTCGCCTATCATCAGTGGAGCCGCATATGCTATAGCCTTCTTGCGGCTTAACGCGTCTGCTACAAGGTTAGCCTTGACAGGATGGTAGGAGATCTCGAACTTAAAATCCTTCAAGGTTTCCATCCATCACCGCTGCCTCATATTCAGTTCCCTCTGCGTGAATATATACCTAAGGCTCTTGTAGTCGCAAAAGTGCTCGAACTCCTCTCCATAGAGGTAATGTCTCCAGAGCTTCAATGCAAAGATGATGACTGCCAACTCTAGGTTGTGCGTAAGGTAGTTTTCCTAGTGCTTCCTCAACTGTCGCGATGCATAGGCAATAACCCTGTCCTTCTGCGTCAGAATGCAACCCAAACCCACACGAGAGGCGTCGGTGTATATAGTAAACTTGACCCCTTGCTCTAGCAATACTAGCACAGGGGTGGATGTCAACTTGTCTTTCAGTTCCTGGAAAGCTGCATCGACCTTCTCATTCCAGGCAAACTTAAGATCCTTCCTAATCAGCTGAGACAATGGTCTGGCTATCTTGGAAAAATCTCGAATGAATCGTCGATAGTAACCTACCAGGCCAAGAAAACACATCACTTCAGTAATCGAACCAGACTGCTCCCAGTCCTGCACTGCCTTTACCTTAGCAAGGTCCACAGCTATCCCTTCCTTAGACACCACATGTCCCAAGAACTTTCTTTCCAGAAGTCGCACTTCTTGTACTGTACAAACAACTGGTTCTTCCTGAGAGTATCAAATACTGCTCGCAGGTGCTCCTCATGCTCCTCCGACTCTTGGAGTATATCAAGATGTCATCAATAAACATGATGACGAATCAGAACAGATATGGCCAAAACACCCGGTTCATCAAGTCCATGAACACGGCCGGTGCGTTTGTGAGTCCAAACGACATCACGAGGAACTCGTAATGTCCAAAGCTAGTCCTGAAAACTTCTTTTGTACGTCCTCATCCCTGATGCGCAACTGGTGATATCCTAACCGTAAGTCAATCTTTGAGAAATACTGTGCCCCCTTCAATTGGTCGAACAAATCATCAATCCTAGGCAAAGGATACTTGTTCTTCACAGTCACTTGGTTCAGCTTGCGATAATCAATACACAACCGCAGTGACCAGTCCTTCTTCTTCACAAACAGCACAGGTGCTCCCCATGGAGACATGCTAAGCCGTATAAAACCTGCATCCAATAGATCATTGATCTGTCTCCTCAGTTCTTCCATCTCACATGGAGGCATGTGATACGTCAGAAGAGATATAGGTGTCGCACCAGGCACCAGGTCAATAGTAAAATTGATCTCGCACTGAGGAGGTAGTCCAGGTATCTTACTGAACAAGTCCAAGAAATTCTGAACTACTGGCGTGCTCTCAAGCACCGGCCATGAACCTGCTCTAATAAGGTAGCATAACAACTCTCGCAGTAGGGCTAACTGACCTGAACTTGGAATGCAAAGGTCGTGCCCTCAGGTCCATGGGCTGTCACCACTCTAGTATCACAATCAATTTAGGCTAATCTTGGATTAATTTATTTATGGTACCTCACTATGAGTAGCTTAAATGAACAGTCCTGTGGCAAATCCTATATTGGTGAGAATTTGAAGTTTTGACTTTTTGGCAATAGTCGTACTCTCGTGTGCCATTTCTAGAATGTCTAAGGCTTTCTTGCACAATCACAAGATATAATTCTTTTGAATTCATCCGGTGATAGTGCGCAAGTGATTGCATTTAAAGCCTTTGCATTGGCACTACTCTCATTTTTAAGTGTGGTGTAACACCACGAAAATTGTGGTCGAGAACTCTCGAGTTCCAACACATCACTTATGTAACATCGATATTAATGATTAAATGTTGTCTGTATTAGTGTCTTAAACATGAATGGGATTATACTAAATCATCATATCATACTCCGTAACCGTTAAATTATGCAAGCGGAAGATGGATAGATATATAAAATATATAAATAGTGGTTCTCCAGAGTGTGAACATGTTACCAGGTTAAATATATACATGTATACTCCCAAAATGGACAAAATGAATATATATGGGTGCTCTAAAATATAAAATGACAAGTGTAATAGCATCTAGACAGCATCCCTACAACCCCGTCGATCAGAAAACGGTCTACATAGACCCCGCCTGATAGCTACATATAGGAGAACTCCTCATCATCGTAAAAGTCCAGCTGTCTCGAAAGCATCGCCATCATCTGCATCTACAACAGGGTCTGGTTGGTGTTTAAAACATCTTCTCAAAACGTGGGAGTGAGTGATCAACTTAATGGAGCTATAAAGTAAAGGTTAACATGTTATCAATTCAGTCAAGCAGTAATGATAAAGCAGTACAACACTCATGTTCTAAATACTCTTATTAATGCAAGAATGATATACGATAATGATATATGCCCTCGCCTGCACTCTCTCTGTGAATTCATCTCACGATCGTGGCATACAACACTCTCGATGTGCTCAACTCCGACGCCAAAGGCACATGCAATGATGTGCATGTGCGTGATTAACCAAGTTCTTAATTAGACATATTCATATAATAGGATTGGGAAGCTAAGACACATCCCTTTATATCATATACCCAAACATTGACCCAACCCTAGTCGCTTGACTGCCGCGCATGATATAATGGAGATAGTGGACCCCGTGTTCACCAGTAAAAAGACGGGAGTACCTCAAATATGGGCTGTGACTTCAAAAGCCATCGGTGCTATGTCGGTTGTCTCAGATGCCTCAGCTGTAAGCGAATGCACCTGAGCTTGTTGAGAACGGTTCGGATGCTTACCATGGGCCGTTGGGGCAGCCTAAATCAAGGTGAGGGCGGCCGAAAAGATGGATGTGCTGGTACTGACAGTAGAGATGGAGTCGAGAGAGGTAGTGACATCTGATGGTTGATCCTCTGAGGGGGCATAAAGCCATTGTCCTTCATCCTGGTGAAATAGTACGTGTCGGCATGGCCCGACCTCCGGCAGTAGGCACACCATATATCAGGTCATCTCGATTGTGTCGGTGGAGTCATAAGCCTGGGAGGTGAGTCAGTACGGGGCCTCTTGCCGAAGAACGGTCTGCTCGACAACTCTGGTCGCGGCCTAGAAACCATAGGAATGCGAATGCAGGATAATCTGTCCCCATCCTGCTCCGCTCGCAAAGACATGCCTACTAGCTTAGCATATGTGGATATGCTAGCGCAACACATCTTCGAGTGTATCTCGGGTCGTAGACCCTCAGAAATCACCTCATCCGCATTGGCTGGTCAACTAATATCAGGAGAGCATATCTGGCCAGCTTTGTGAATCTGTTCTCATACTCTGCCACTAACATCCCTCCCTGATGGAGGTAAAGAAACTCACTCTCCTTCTAATTACGGTACTGAGAGGGAAATACTTCTCGTGGAAGTGTGTCTCTAAGGCCTCCCACGTCCACACATACCCACGGGAACCGTCCATAGGATGCTGTCCCACCATAAGCTGGCCTCCTTCTCAAACATGTAGGTGACCAACTCCACCTGCTCTACCTTAGTGCAGTGCAGCGGCCTCAACATCTTAGAGATGCGGTCTAGCCAATACTCGGCCTCCTCGGGTCTGTGAGTACCCATTAAAGTAGGAGGTCGGAAGCACTGGAATCGTTTAAAAAGACCGCTAGCACCCACATTCCCCACAGGGCGCACGGATGGTACAGGTGAAGCCACACCCATGCTCTGGGCAAAGACCCCTGCGATGGTGGCTAAAAACTGTGCTGCTGCTATTGCTACTGTTGTATCAAGAGCATCATCTGCTCTAACCTACCATTTGAGGAGCTGACTGAGGCGCGTGAGGTGTCGAGGTAGACACGTGGTTTGGCTCTAGAACCGGTGGTGCCACAAGTGTTGGCCCATTAGTGGGGTCAGTGGTTGGCTGAGAATCTGGCATAGTGTCGTGAGTCGGGCCCAAACTAGGGTCCGTTTGGCTATCACTTAGGGAAGGTGCCTCATCAATCGAGTAGCCTAATGTGAGACGTGCCGTACTCTGTGTGGCCTTAGGCGGCATTCTCTATATACAACATAGGGTGCAACCTAAGTGAGATTTAGCATACAACACACAATTCTTCAAGCATTCTATGCATTCTATAACAAAAGGAGCGGTATGCATTCCATTTAACAAAATTTGTCATAATACAGGAGATATAACTTTACATGAATCATGACAGGGAATGCATGTGAGCTAGTCTAAGTAGGTTCCATACACCAAAACCTACAATCACTCTACCACATTAGTAAGCCTATCGAGGCTATACATAAAGGCAAGGAAACATGCAACAAAGCAAACTAAAAGACGACTACATGTGCGACTAGTCGTCCAAATCTGGTGATGGTGGAGGTGTACCCTTGTCCTGCAAACAACACAGGATAGCCCTCAGGGTGCAAAATACTTTACTGAATTTTCACTTCATGAAGGCTTTGTTCTCGTCAAGCATGGCTTGAGTCGCTGTGATCTCCTAACGCAGGGCAGCTTGGCCCTCTTCAAGTTGGGCTAAGTGGGCTTCCCTAGTAGCTCGAGCACTATCGCGGCCCTGAACAGTGGGTGAAGAGCCCTCCTCACAGTCTCGGGCCACCTCTTCCTCTTCCTCACTCTCTCCTTCTTCACCTCCCTCCTCTGACTCTTCTTCTTCTTCTTCGATCTCATTGCTTTCTTCCTCCTCACTCTCTGTCTCGTCCCCATACTGGTCAAGCTGGGCTTGGCGTTGACAAGGGCCAATCCTCATGTTGTTGAGCGTAGTCTCATTAATGTAGTGGATCGGCGTAAGGTCATCCATGTTAAGTATGTAGGCGAACTCTCAAGCAATCTTGCATATGAGTCGGTCAAATGGAAGTGAGACATCATTCCTAGGAGAATGCATCGTCTGGACTATCTGTAGCAGGGCAAACATAGGCAGACACAACTTGTCTCCCTACCGTGCTCTATACAGGAAATCCACCATCAAGCGAGTGCATTCGGTATGGTCGCCCCACCTAGGGTACACATTATATCTGAAAATGTGGTGAAGCAGGCGGAAATCATCTGTCAAATCCGTCGACGAAAGGCTCCTTGCCTTCCTTCCAGTGACCTAATCGGCTGTAAAGGTAACGCGTGCGGCGATCTCTTTCTCGCACGTTCTTGAGATCCTTATCGTTAGCGTGCACCTCTCCACGCAGGATTCCCATGACTCGGGACACCAAATTCACATCAACTGTTGCTTCCCGCCTTCCTACGGGAATCTTAAACTACAGAGACTCCAGCGATGGGTCCCGTATATGGGCGTAGAAGGCTCGAACAATGTTCTCACATGCGTGAGACTTACCCTCAAATATGGGAGCCCACTCATTGTTCGCCAGGTGATCCATCATTAGATACGACCCAAACAGCTTCTCATCTACCCGAGCTTCAAGCACAACCCTATGGCCACCAAATTGACCACGTTCGAAGCCCGTTGGTAGAACTCTCTCGACTGGGATTTGGGGATCGAGATCCCGCTTCAACCTTCGCTCTTAGGCTGCGCTTGTGCTAGCTTCGACGCTCGCCTTCTTCCTTGGACGGGTAGGGCGGCTAGGCCCGGCTTCATCCGTAGGAGCTCTCTTCTTCCCCATGAGGAAAAGAAGTGTGAAAATGGAGAAAATCACCGCCACAAGCTTGAAAAGAGCCATTTGAGCAAAATAAAATGGGAGGATTAAAGAGGTTGTTGAACTTGAGATTTTTTGAAACACAAGGAAGGGTTGGTGCACTCAAATGAAAGGAAAATAGGGAAATAGGAGATGGATTTGAAAGGAATAGTAGGAGGTGGGTTTATGGTGAAGAAGATGAAGAACATGTGAGACTAGGCGAGAGATTTGAGAGAGAATGATGGGGTTTTGGAAGATTTGGAAAGCTTAGAAGGAGGTAAGAGGAGGAAATGAAGCAAATGGGGAGGTTATAGGGGGTTCCACATGATTTAGTGGGCCCCACAGCCATCCACGTGCTTCGACCCGACTGGCCCAGGAAAACCCGAGCGCGGTGCACCACGGTCGGCGCAGCGCCGCGGCGGTGGGCAGGGTGCCACCACGGTCCGCTGGACCTAGCGGTGCCACCGTGGTTGGGCGGTGGCCACCCCCCTCCCGGGGTGCAGTATGTGTGCGGGGTCCACTTTGGATCCCCTCGATTCGCATCGTTTGGGTCCTCAAGTTCATTTGAGTCGATTTGGGTCCCCTTTCGCATGTATTCACGCTTTCCAGCTTTGTTAGAGTGTGGAATGGGCTGAATCGGGGTCTAAACCCATTAATCGACTGCTTGGGGGAAGGATTGGGATCATCTCATATGATCACAAGTGCCTACGGGTCTGATTTCAATGGTTAGTTTCGCTCGTTACGAAACTGGGAATGCTACGACTGTTTCTATGTTTCATTGCTCCCTCTTAGATCAAAGTACATTACTGTGCATCATGTTACCATAACCCAGGTCCAGTTTAATCCAAATCATGATCTGATACCAACTTGTAATGTCCTAAAAATCAGGGGTAGAGTAGGAGCCCAACTCCCAGTTCCAACACATCACTTATGCAACATAGATATTGATGATTAAATATTGTCTGTATTAGTGCCTTAAACATGAATGGACTTATACCAAATCAGCATATCATACTCCAGAGACAATTAAATTACGCAATCGGAAGACTGTGATAGATATATAAAATATATAAATTGTCGTAAATCTCCAGAGTGTGAACATGATACCAGGTTAAATATATACATGTATACTCCAAAACTTAACAAAATGAATATACATAGGTGTTCCAAAGTGTAAAATGACAAGTGCAATGACGTCTAATCAGCATCCCTGTAACCCCATCGATCAGAACATGGTCTACATAGACCCGCCTGATAGTTGCATATAGGAGAACTCATCATCATAAAAGTTCAGCTCCACTTCGTAAGCATCGCCATCATCCGTAACTACAACAGGGTCTGGTTGGTGGTTATAGCACCGTCCCGGAATGTGGGAGTGAGTGATCAACTCAGTGGAGCTATAAAGAAAAGGTTAACATGTTATCAATTCAGTCAAGCAGTAATGATAAAGTAGTACAACACTCATGTCCTAAATACTCTTGTTAATGCAAGGATGATATGCGATAATAATGTATGCGCTCGCCTGCACTCCCTTTGCGACTTCATCTCACGATCGCGACATGTAACACTCCCACTATGCTTAACTCCAACGCTAAAGGCACATGCAATGCGATGCATGTGCATGATTAACCAAGTTTTTAATTAGGCATATTCATATAGCAGGTTTAGAATCTAAGTACCTTCCTTTATATCATTGACCCAAACATTGATCCATCTAGGGTCGTCAATCCTAATTAATCACATACGAAGAATAGTTCCAGGTTACTATGGAGTGGCTCGTCACCTCAACGCAGGCTTGGTTTATACTCGAGGTCACTACGGAAAGGCTCGTCACCTTAGCGTAGTCCTAATGTATACTCATGTGGTCACTTGGAATTTTTGTGCTAATCTTTCCTTAAGTAGTTGTTTGGGGTAATTAGCGCTTTACTCGATTGCTTGTGAAATCCGCATCAATCACTTTAAATTGTATCGCATGGCTCTAAACGTGTAGATTAGTGAGCGTTACGTTACCGAAATCTGGGATCCATCGCTAAATCCGGTTGTTGGGAATTTTTGGAAGTTCGGATCGGACCTGGACCGCGCGCGAAAGTCCGATAGCGATGATCTTAGTTATTGCGATCACCGAGTTGGGCTTGATCTTCACCTCGAAAATCAAGTCGATCGGATGTTCTAGGTCGATTTGCTTGAGCTCGGAGTGAAGAGTGTGAAACGGTTGGAATTTATTAGGCTTTTATTGAAATCTGAGTCGTTTCGCTACGCGACGATTTTAAGCATTCGACCGTTGGATTCGACCCAATTTCACCCTCGATCGGGATGGTTGGCCCAGGCATATCCTAGTGCTTGTGGACGATCGAGTTTCCGTGACCGTTGAATTGAGTGTGGTCCGCCACGGTGATCTGAAGAGCCGGTCGTTACAAACTCAGGCTGACCTAGATCCATGGTCGATGAGCTTAAGTCCGACCTTTCGTGGTTATAGGCCCACCGAAGTGCTTCGTTGGATCGAGAAAGGCGTGCTTTGGTTATAACCTAAGTATACCTTGACCATAGGGTTATTTCCATCATTTTAAGGCCTATATATAGTCCTTAAACCCTAGCTCTCATTTCCATACGAATTTTCTCTAACCCTAGCTTGGAAAGAGAGTGGAAAAGAGAGAGTTAGTGAGAGAGATTGGTTGGTGATTCATCTTGATTCTTCCTTGTTCTTCTTCATCTTCGAACCTTTACTTTGAATCGTTCCTCTGACGATTCTGAGTTCTTTTGGGGTAAGTTAAACTAACCCTAATTTGTGTTAGAGCTTAGATTAGACTTGGTGTTGTTGTATCTCATTTTTATCCTTATTTTAGGGTATTCTAGCGCCGTTGACGAAGACAACTCGTCTAAATCAGCTCGGTGGTTCTTTCTTCGCTTAAGGTGCGGACTTTAAGTGTATAGGTTATGGTTTTCAAGGCTTTCAATCCCGTTAGTGATTTATTCTTGTTATGGATGAGATTTCACATGTCAAATGTTGTGTTTACATTGCTTTCTTGATATGCATGTGCTATATTGAGATTTGTGTATTCTAAGTGTATTTCTAAAGTACCGTATACGTATAAAATACGCACTTGTGTTTGCCATGATTATTTGTCATGTATGTATGCTAGATGCATGTATGACAACTCCTTGATAAAGGGAATTGTCTAAGTGCATGTATCAGCTCCCGAGTTCCAAAACATCACTTATGCAACATATTTAATGATGAATGTATGTTGATTGTATTAGTGCATAAAACATGGAATAGATTAAGCCAAAACACAAATATGCTTCAAGGACAAGTGAATAAAGCAAGCGGAAGACTTATAGTAAAATGTGTACAAGTGTAAATCCCGAATTACATATACAACCAGATCGTGTAAAAGTGTTCTTTAACAAAATTATAAGTATCAAATTACATCATTTCGGTCCCCAAAAATATCCCAGATCCCGCGCATCAGGCCGAGGCTCGCTAGAACCCGTCGAAAAACTGCATATAGGAGAAGGCGGCCTCGTCGTCATCCGGCTCCCGCTCTGCCTCGGGCGTCGCATCCACATCTGCAACATCGGGGCCTAAGACAGTCTGGTGGGTGTGAAACACCGCCCTGAAACGTGGGAGTGAGTGATCAACTCGGTGGAACAATAAGGCACAGGTTAACATGTTATCGTTCAATCAAACAGTAATGATAAAGCAGGATAAGTAATTAAATCCTAAGTACTCTCTTGTTAATACAAGGATGAATGCAATATGATGCGTGCCCTCACACGTACACCCTCGGCGTCTTCATCTTACGTTACGCATGACATCGCCTCAAAGTGCGCCACATCTACAAAGCACATGCAAATGCGGTGCATGGATATGATTACCAAGTTGTTATTAGTCCATTTCACACAACAGATTGGGAAGCTAAGATACCTTCCTCATGTCACCATCCAAACCGTGATCCATACTAGGGTCGTCAATCCTAGACATCTCATACGATCATATAGTTGAGGTCGTAGCAAAGGGCTCGTCACCAATCAATGCACGCCTTTCATGCCCTTACTACCACAGATCGGCTCGTCACCTCCTTGCGGTATCCGGTATGCTCGAGGTCACTACAAAGGGCTCGTCACCAATCAATGTAGGCCGACAACACGACTATAGTGTCCCATACCACCATAATCGGCTCACGAGTTAAGTTGCTCATTGGTCACTACGGGGAGGCTCGTCACCCCAGCGTAGGCCGACGGCTCGACCACGGTGTCCCATACCACCATGTCCGGCTCATGAGTCTTAGCGGATCGGTACCATGGTTATTAGGATTTCACTGGTAAGTTCGGTACCCTAGATTCAAGCAGTAGCGCCCATACATGGTTAACATACATCGGACAATCGGGTTACTTGACGAACTCGACTAGCACGAGCGCACGTCGAATTGAGCGACATAGAGTGCGCAAACACTCGCGTGGCCAAACCACGCCGCTAACTCTAATACGGCTCGGGTTCGTCTAATACGTCCCTACGTGGCGAAAGCAATCTCAACCACGATTCATAGGGTCAATTACCGATTTCTGGACTAAGGCATAGTCCCAAACATCCTACACTACGACGATATTCATATGGAATGTAAAACAAGAATGGAACAACCACTCAAATCATGGTACATACTCATCTGAAGAATATCAACTTAACATAAATGTAAGCATAGGAGATGCTTGAATTTAAATAACTTGGAAAGTAACCGCATAAAGGAAAACATGCGCATCCATAGGAGTATTGAGAATCACTTCTCAACGCTCGCAATAAGTGTAATAAGTTACACTTAGATCATTCATGCATTTCTACAAACACTTAGCATACGTGGAACAACATACATGACGCATGTTGAAATACATGCACTTAGACAATTCCCTTTATCAAGGAGTTGTCATACATGCATCTAGCATACATACATGACAAATAATCATGGCAAACACAAGTGCGTATTTTATACGTATACGGTACTTTAGAAATATACTTAGAATACACAAATCTCAATATAGCACATGCATATCAAGAAAGCAATGTAAACACAACATTTGACATGTGAAATCTCATCCATAACAAGAATAAATCACTAACTCGGGATTGAAAGCCTTGAAAACCATAACCTATACACTTAAAGTCCGCACCTTAAGCAAAGAAAGAACCGCCGAGCTGATTTAGATGAGTTGTCTTCGTCAACGGCGCTAGAATACCCTAAAATAAGGATAGAAATGAGATACAACAACACAAAGTCTAATCTAAGCTCTAACACAGGTTAGGGTTAGGTTAACTTACCCCAAAGGAACTCAGAATCGTCCGAGGAACGATTCAAAGTAAAGGTTCAAAGATGAAGAAGAACAAGGAAGAATCAAGATGATTCACAAACCAATCTCTCTCTCTTAATCTCTCTTTTGCACTCTATTTTCAAGTTTGTGTTAGAGATATTTCGTATGTTTTTGAGAGCTAGGGTTTTTGGACTATATATAGGCCTTAAAATGATGGAAATAACCCCATGGTCAAGGTATACTTAGGTTATAACCAAAGCACGCCTTTCTCGATCCAACGAAGCACTTCCGGTGGGCCTATAACCACGAAAGGTCGGACTTAAGCTCATCGACCATGGATCTAGGTCAGGCGAGTTTCGTACCGACCGGCTCTTCGATCACCGTGGCGGACCACACTCAATTCAACGGTCACTAAATCTCATCAAGTCCACAAGCACTAGGATATGCCTGGGCCAACCATCCCGATCAGAGGGTGAAATTGCAGAATCCAACGGTCGGAATGCTTAAAATCGTCGCGCATACACGACTCAGATTTCAATAAAAGCCTAATAAATTCCAACCGTTCTCACACTCTTCACTCCGAGCTCAAGCAAATCGACCTAGAACATCCGATCGACTTGATTTTCGAGGTGAAGATCAAGCCCAACTCGGTACCGCAACAACTTAAGATCATCGCCATCGGACTTTCGACGCACTCCAGGTCCGATCCGGATCTTCCAAAAATTCCCGAACAACCGGATTTAGCGATGGATCCCACATTTCCGAGTAACGTAGCGCTCACTAATCTACACGTTTAGAGCCATGCAGATACAATTTAAAGTGACTGATGCGGATTTCACAAGCAATCGAGTAAAGCGCTAATTACCCCAAAACAACTACTTAAGGAAAGATTAGCACAAAATTCCAAGGTCGTTACAATCTACCCCCTTAAAGAAAATTTCATCCTCGAAATTCATACCTTCATATAATCCTCGAGGATCAGAGGGTAGGTCTTCCTAACCTCAGCTTCAGATTCCCAAGTAGCCTCTTCCACACCATGATGCGTCCATAGCACCTTCACAAGAAGGATAACCTTGCTACCCAATACCTGCTCCTTCCTGTCTAGAATACGCGTCGGTCGCAATACATATGTGGCATTCTCGCTCAACTGCACCTACTCCCAACTAATAATATGCAAAGGATTAGGAACGTACTTCTTCAGCATAGAAATATGAAATACGTTATGCACGCCCGAAGAGGTGTGGGCAAAGCAAGGCGGTATGCTACCGCTCCCACTCGATTCAACTTGAAATGGACCAATAAATCTCGGCGCCTTCCCTTCTTACCGAACCGAACTCCCTTCATAGGAGAGACCTTCGTAAACACATGGTCTCCCACTACAAACTCAAACGGTCGACGCCTCGTATCACCTCTGCTCTGCGCTGCCAAAAGTCGACGTCGAATGATGTCAACCTTTTCTGAAGTCACCTGCACCAACTTCGGGCCAAGCAAACTACGCTCACTAATTTCTCCAAAGAATGTGGTGCTCGCACGGCGACCATACAACGCCTCGTAGGGAGCCATACCGATACTCGCCGGAAACTATTATTATACGCGAACTCGACATACTGGAGACACATCCCAACCGTCTTTGAAATCCAAAACACAAGCTCGCAACATATCCTCCAGACTTGATTCACGCGCTCCGTCGCCCATCTGATTGCGGATGAAACGCGGTGCTTTCCACACCCATTGCTTCTTGGATACGAGTCCATAAGATAGATGTAAAACGCGTGTCTCTATCGACACAATCTCCAGGGGAACCATGCACACGCACTATCTCCTTGATATATAACCTAGCCAACTCGTCTGCAGAGTAAGTGACTCGATCGGTAAGAAATGAGCCGACTTCGTTAATCGATCGACGATCACCCAAATAGAGTCAAATCCCTTTCTCGTCCCCAGAACCCATAAATAAAATCCATAGAGATGAAATCCCACTTCCATTCGCCTATGGGCATGGGCCGCAACAACCCAGGAGGTTGGCGATGCTCGGCCTTACCTGCGGGCACGTGAGACAACGAGAAACAAATTCAGAAATGACCTTCATATTGTCCCACCAATAAGACCTCTTCATATCCTCGATACATCTTCGTGCTACCTGGATGCATCGCAAGCTTAGAACTATGGGCTAACTCGAGAACCTCACGCCTCAAGTCGTGATGTCAGGAACACATAACCGCCACGAAATCGTAGGCCCCATCAGAACTAACACTCCGGTCGGAGCTCTCATCCTGTACCAACCCGCCGCCTCATCTTCACCAAAAGCTCATCATCTCCCCTGAGCCGCAACGATCCTCTCGTCGATAGCGGGCCTGTACACGAATGTGCGCGATAACCTCATACGGCTCAACCACCGTAAGCTTCGCACAAAATCGCGCACGAACTCCAACATCTCCCACTCTGCTATCATCGGAGCCGCAAACTCCAAAGCCTTCTTGCGACTCAACGCATCCGCCACAAGGTTCGCCTTACCAGGGATGGTAAGAAACATCGAACTTGAAGTCCTTCAATGTTTCCATCCATCTGCGCTGCCTCATATTCAAATCACGCTGCGTGAAAATATACTTAAGGCTCTTGTGGTCGCGAAAGAGCTCGAACTCCTCGTCATAGAGGTAATGTCTCCAAAGCTTTAATGCGAAGATGACAAGCCAATTCCAGGTCGTGCGTAGGGTAATTCTCTTCGTGTTTCCTTAATGCGCGAAGCATAAGCAATCACCCGTCCTTCCGCATAAGGACACAACCCAGACCACGCGAGAGGCGTCAGGATATATAATATACTTAACCCCTTGCTCGCAATACTAGCACAGGGGCGGACGTCAACTTGTCCTTCAGCCTCCCGAAAAGCTAACTCCGCCGCTCACTCCAAGCAAACTTCAAATCCTTCCGTGTCACCGCGACAACGGTTTGGCAATCTTCGAGAAGTCCTCGAATAAAGCGTCGATAGTAGCCTGCAAGGCCAAGAAAGCTCCTCACCTCGATAACCGAACCGCCAGTCCTGCACCGCAGCTACCTTGGCAAGGTCGACGGTTATCCCGCCTTGGACACCACATGTCCCAGAACTTGACTTCCTCTTTCCGGAAATCACATTCTTGAACTATGCGAAAAGTTGATGCTCCCTAAGAGTACCTAAAACCGCTCTTAAGTGCCGGTGTGTGACCATAACCCATGTCCGGTTTAATCCAGATCATGCTCGATACCAACTTGTAACGCCCGAAATTCGGGGTCGAGCATAACTCACCCCGAGTTCCAAAACATCACTTATGCAACATATTTAATGATGAATGTATGTTGACCGTATTAGTGCATAAAACATGGAATAGATTAAGCCAAAACACAGATATGCTTCAGGACAAGTGAATAAAGCAAGCGGAAGACTTATAGTAAAATGTGTACAAGTGTAAATCCTTGAATTACATATACAACCAGATCGTGTAAAAGTGTTCTTTAACAAAATTATAAGTATCAAATTACATCATTTCATGCCTCCATCCAAGTATCCCACGCATCAGAACGAGGCTCGCTAGAACCCATCTGAAAACCGCATATAGGAGAAGGCAGCCTCGTATCCAGCTCTCGCTCTGCCTCAGACGTCGCATCCACATCGCAACATCAGGGCCTAAAGAGTCTGGTGGGTGTGAAACACCGCCAAACGTGGGAGTGAGTGATCAACTCGTGGAATTATAAGGCAACGGTTAACATGTTATCAATTCAATCAAACAAGAATACGAAGCAAGATAAGTAATTAAATCCTAAGTACTCTTGTTAATACAAGGATGAATGCAATATGATGCGTGCCCTCACGCGTACACCCTCATCGTCTTCATCTTACGTTACGCATGACATCGCCTCAAAGTGTGCCACATCTACAAAGCACATGCAAATGCGTGCATGGATATGATTACCAAGTTGTTATTAGTCCATTTCACACAGAAGGATTGGGAAGCTAAGATACCTTCCTCATATCACAATCCAAAAAGTTATCCAAACTAGGGTCGTCAATCATAGACATCTCATACGATCAGATAGTTGAGTTCGTAGCAAAGGGCTCGTCACCAATCAATGCACGCCTTTCATGCCCTTACTACCACAGATAGGCTCCTCACCTCCTTGCGGTATCCTAGTATGCTGGAGGTCACTACAAAGGGCTCGTCACCAATCAATGTAGGCCGACAGCACGAATATAGTGTCCCATACCACCATAATCGGTTCACGAGTTTAGTTGCTCACTGGTCACTATGGGGAGGCTCGTCACCCCACCGTAGGCCGACAGCTCGACCACGGTGTCCCATACCACCATGTCCGGCTCATGAGTCTTAGAGGATCAAGTCACCATGGTTATTAGTATTCCATTGGTAAGTTCGGTACCCTAGATTCAAGCAAGAGCGTCCATACATGGTTAACATACATCGGACAATCGGGTTACTTGACGAACTCGACTAGCACGAGCGCACGTCAAATTGAGCGACATAGAGTGCGCAAACACTCGCGTGGCCAAACCACCGCCGCCAACTCTAATACGGCTCGGGTTCGTCTAATACGTCCTATGTGGCGAAAGCAATCTCAACCACGATTCATAGGGTCAATTACCGATTTCCTGGACTAAGGCATAGTCCCAATCACCTTAGCGTAGTCCTATTGTATACTCATGTGGTCACTACGGGCTCGTCACCTGATCGTAGGCTGACAGCTCGAATACAATGTCTCATATACCACCATATTCGGCTCATGAGTTTAAGTTGCTCACTAGTCACTATGGGGAGGCTCGTCGCCCCAGCGTAGGTCGACAGCTCGACCACGGTGTCCCATACACCACCATGTCCAGCTCATGAGTCTTAGCAGATCGTGGTACCAAGGTTAAATAGGCTTTTTACTGGTGGGTTTGGTACTTTAGATTCAAGCAGTAACGCCCATACATGGTGAACAAACATTGGGCCAATCAGGTTAATTGACAAGATCGACTAGTATGAGCATACGTTGAATTAGTCGACATGGATCGCATACGCACTCCTCATGGCCTAACCACTGTCGATAATTACCGTACGACTCGGATTCATCGGACATATCCGTCGTGGCTAAACAGTTCAGCCACCATTCGTAAACCATTACCGATTGCTTGGACTATATCGTAGCCCCAATTACACTCCAAACAACAGTATTCACATGTAATAGCCAAAGATAACATGTGATAGCTAAAACTAAATATAAATCTTACTTAAGCATTTCAACAAAACACATACTACACAGGTTACCATACATAGACATTTCATCCACGAAAAACATAATAGTAGGATGGGTTACATAGAGGAAACTGTAACCATAAATAAGGGAATTGAGAGTCCCATCTCACCACCCTCATTACATGCCTCTACACAAGCATTTTCTCATTCAACCATTTTATCAAACACTTAGGCTACACATATCACACGTAGGAAATAAATTAGTAAAACACATATTACGGCAAATCCCTTCACATAGGGGTTGCCACATGCACAACAATCATGTATTTACAGATAATAATCATGGCAAGTACAAATCCAAATTCCATGTTCATTCAAACATTTCAACAAACAAATGGAATGTGTTATAAATCAACATAGTCTATATATAAGCAGAATATACAGAAAACCTCGTATCTAAGCACATGTGATAGCAATCAGGCCAGTCATAAATCATTACTGACATTGAAAGCCTTGAAAACCATAACCTAAATGTTTATAGTCTGCACCTTTCACCGGTAGACTCGTAACGAACTCAGTTCGAACACTAACTCTTCGTCTATGGCACAACGACAACCTATAGTATGAAATAGATTAGCTATTTCACTGTATACTCTATTTGAATCCCTAAAACAGATTAGGGTTAGGATTTCTTACCCAAGAACAGGATCAGAATCACAAGTATAGTGATGCAGACAAGCCGATTCAAATATGTGGAGCGATGGGATCGAACCCCAGGAACTCTCTCTCTCTTTCTCTCTCACTTTCTCTCTCTCTCTCTCTCCTTCTCATTTTGCTCTCTTCTCTCTCTTAGGTTTTCAAATTCGTATGGAATGAGAGAGGGGTAGGTTAAGGCACTTATATAGGCCCAGAACTGATAGGAATGGCCCCAGGGCCATGGTATACTTAGGTTATAGCCAAGGAGTGACCGTTTCAGTCCAACGGATCACATCTGGAGGCCCGTTTTCTGTGTACAGTCCAGAGTAAGTCCCCTGACATTGGATCTAGGTCAATTTAAGTTTTTGGTCCAATCGGATTCACAGATTGACCGCGGAGGACCAGTTTCAATTCAACAGTCACCGGTACTTGATCAGGGCCACAAGTACACTGACATGTGTTGGAAATTTTTCCTGATCCAAGGGTGTGATTGGGTGAGGTTCTGATGGTTTGAAACCTTAGATTTAGCCTGCAAGCGAACGACTCAATTCACTTAAGTTTTAGTTCATTTCCTAAAGATATTCGCGTTTCTCACACACTTCGCTCCGAGCTCAAGTTGTACATTTCAGGATACTATTTGGACTTATTTTCTGAGATGCTTGTCAAGTCTAGTAAGGCGGTCATAACCGTATAGTCTCGCGGTAATTCCACTTTCGATGCGTGGTCTAGGTCCGTATGGAGTTTCGCGATGCTCCCGAGAGCAACTTGGTTTTGAGATTGATCCTAGGTTTTTAGGTAATATAGCATTAATAATTCTACTGGTTTTGGGCCTTACAGTTCATATTTAAAGCTGTCCAAGCTAATTTGATAGGTGATTTGGTTTAACACTTAATTAATCCTCGTCTAATTTCTAAAGGATTCGGTCCTTAGTGATTTCTGCCTGAGGTGGTACTCGGGTCTTCGTACGGATTTTTTCGAGACGTTACATGTGGTCTAAGGAAAATAAGGTGCAACTTTCATAGATTTGGTTCCATCAGTGCCTAGAACTTCAGTGGTCAGAGGGGTCTATCTAGTCACTGTGGCTTGCCGCATGCTCTCATCTATGAACCTTAAAAAGATCCTCATTCTAGCTTTCCAATAGACATAATTGGAGCCATCAAAAGGTGGAGGCCTAGTGATTGAGAGGCTATTAAAATTTAACATCTTATAATATCAGATCGATTAGCTTAGGAATTGAATCAAAATAAAAAGAAGTTATTAGGCTCTAATACCACTTTTCATACATCCTAGGGGGGAGGGGGTGAATAGGACTATGCCAAATTAAAAAATAAATGTGAAATTGAAAAAAAGATAGCACAATCAAACAATAAAGAAGCACAATTAAATAGCAACCTCAAATGTACTTCTTGAGAGGTTGACACAAACTTAGTTCTAAGGATAACCTAACACCAAAAACCAAAGGCTTAAGGCAGGACAACCTTACTAGAGCGCTTGTAAGTATCAAAAACCCAAACCAATAAAGAGGCAAAGGAAATAGCAAATAAAATAAACTAAGTTATTACAATATTCCCACAAGTGCATAAAATAAATTACACCATTCACCCAAATGCTTAAAATAAATTACAACACTCACACACATAAGCACATTCAATCATCCACCACAACTCCAGGAATAATAGTAGTTTGCTTGTGTGTACACCAACTGTTAGAAAACAGCCACCCAAACCAATGAAAAAAGGTTTTTCAAGGTTCACCTTAAAACTTTTACAATCGTGTCTTTGATTGGGCTTACACAATTCCAAAAACTCCACACTCTGAGATTTTCTGGATTACCTCAGATAAACCAAAAGGAGAGATTTTTCTAGCACAACCTTAAAAACTAAAAAGGACATACAAAATTATAAATAATACTTATTTGGAAATTCTCCTTTGAAGAAGTCCAGTAGAACCGATCCGATGTAAACGAAGATGTTCAATGTCCAGTTCACAGATGAAAAGGTTCTAGTACTAAATGATTTTTAATTAAATTAACCTGGGCTAGTTTGATTTATTTTGATCTCAAGAAAGGGAAAAACTCAAATCCCTTCTTAATATAAGATTGGAATAAATATCACAAAATCAAATTATATAAGCTAATTAAAGAGAATATAAAATGAGCACAAAATAACTTAATAAATTCACAAACTTATCTCTCAGAGTGGTGTCTTGATTTCACTTTAAATGAATGAATAAACTCTGAAAATCATGCTCAATTTATAGGTAAAAACACTATTCACTCGACTGGTCTAAGGGTCGGTTCGACTGGTCGAAGGACCAACAAAATTTTAAATTTTCTGGCACGATAAGATAAGGTCGTTACTCGACTGATCGAGTGGCTTGCTCGACTGGTCGAGCAATGCACTTGATTGGTCAAGTGTGATTAGAAAAGTACTAAATTTTGAGTCGAACCTGCACAACCGGTCCAGCACTGTTTACTCGACTGGTCGAACAGTCTCTAAGACTGGTCGAGAGTCCAACAGAAAATTTCAAAAAATTACAACAAACCTTGGACTGGTCGAGAAAAGTCTTAGACTAGTCGAGCCAATACTTAGACTAGTAGAGCAAGGTTTAAGACTAGTCGAGAAAATGACTTATAAACAAGTGAAATGACCCATAAAAAATATGCAATGAATATGACACAATCTAGGGTTAATCTAGGGTCATCCAAACTTGTTTGTGAGTTGGAACACTTGAAACACCATTTGCTTTAAAGACTTGATATCTTATGATACTTGAAGCTTGAGTTTGATCTCTTGAACTTGAGCTTGAGTCACACTTGAGTTCTTGAGTCTTTAGCGCACATAAGTTGAACTTCAAACTGGAACTTGAGTCACGCTTGAGTTCTTGAGTCTTTAGCGTATAGAAGTTAAACTTCAAACTTGAACTTGAGATTAAAACCATGAACTTCAACACTCTTCACTTCAACTTGAAGATGTAGGCAAGTTCGATGAAGATCTAAAGAACTTAAAAATGTACGAACCTGATCACTTCAACCCAAAGCATGATACAAATACTAAATGGTTTGGCACAACAGAATTTAACAATACAACGGGTGCTAGATTTACACAATAGTATTTATAATGGCTAGCACAATTGTCTTTTGTGTTAACTTTTAGAAAATGTTGTTGATGGTAGTAAACATTAGAACTTGGTCATTTCGTAGATGAATTGTTTTGAATGGTTAGATCCTACCCCTTTTGAAAGTGTTTGCTATTAAAGGATGTCAATTTACACCTATTTTGAACCTATTTGTTATACTAATGTTGTTGATGGAATGAAGGTTTACATACTCAGTTAAATGAGAGGAGATTATACGCAATGACACTGCTCGTGTGGAGCTGGGCCAATGACTATTTTCTTGTCAAGGACACCTCAAAATCCTGGATGATACTTTTACAAGCGTCCTACTAGGGTGATGAGTAATTTATATAGCTTAATTTATTTGACTATAAAATTGTAAATTATGAAAAATATTCTTTCTTAAACTGCCATATTCATTATATGTGCACGATGATTCATTTATATGGTGCGATGAGGTAGAAGGACATAT